>NC_056729.1:1533399776-1533619776 GCF_019279795.1 Protopterus annectens
CACTCCAGAACAAGTACAAATATGACTCTGTCATTGTTCATGTCGGTGTAAATGACCTGAGACGTACCTCCCTGGACTACATGAAAATAGACATGGAAGAACTCTCTGATCATGCAGCCCAGGCTGGTATGACCCTGACCCTGAGTAGCATCCTTCTCTCACCAAGAATGATACCTCAGTATAAAGAAACAATTATCAATTTCAACAACTGGCTAAGCTTCTGGTGTCATTCAAAGGGGATCCAGTGTCTGTCAGCCTGGGACGACATGCTCGACAAGCCGCGTTGCTTCGCAAGAGACGGCTTGCACCTGTCACCCCTAGGCTTTTGAATACTGGCCAAGGCTCTTGCTGCCCCCATAGTGCCTTTTTTAGGCAAGGCTCAAAAGTCAAACCCACCTCGGTAAACAGCACAATTAACAAAAAACTGAGGGTTATGCACCTCAGTGCCAGGAGTTTAAATCTCAATATGCATGCGCTCAAAGCACTCCATAGTATGGAGAATGTCGACATCTGTGCAGTAACTGAAATCTGGTTCAAGGCTCCAGAAAGCACCCCAGCAGTACCGGGCTACAACTCATACCACACGTTTTGGCCACAGAACATGGACCGAAACACAAAAGGAGGGGGTGTATCCATATTCATCAAGGATACCTACACCTCCAGGTTAGTGGTGCAGCATGATACTTCTGAGATCATCCATGTGCAATTAACATCGGGCAAATCTGCAATGCAAATTGTGGCCTGCTACAGATCACCCTCCATGACCCAGGACCACCACTCTGCCTTTCTGGAGACACTGGCAAACATGAAGGTCCTACCGAACACCCTGATATTGGGTGATTTCAATTACGCTACCATTCACTGGGAAAACTACTCGAGTACAAATTCCCAGGCCCAGCGCTTCCTGGAATTCATCAACTCAAATGCCCTGGATCAGCTGGTAAACTCCCCTACCAGAGGTGAAAATATATTGGACCTGGTCATCACCAACATGGGCAACAGGTGTTCCACACCGGAGGTCAACCCATTACTGGTTAGATCAGACAGTAAACTAATCACTCTGGATGTCCACACCCCACCACCACCTCCAACTAAGGAAACCACAGTAAAAAACTTTTCTAAAGCAAACTTCACCTTACTTAAGACAGAGGTGGTAAGGTTCACAGCCCCCACGCTAAAGGATAACGCTGCCCAAGATGCAGAAACCTTTACAAATGCACTCTATGAGCACCTACAAGGATGCATTGATCATGCCATCCCTAGCAAAACCAAGACTCACTCCTCTAAGAGAAGGAAACCAGTTTGGTGGACCCCTGCAATAAACAGGCTATACAATAGAAAGAGGAAACTAGTTCAGAAAAAAAGCAAATCCCAAGAAGGAAAGACATCCCTGATCAGTATCAGTAAGAAACTAAGGTTCCTCATGAAATCATCCAAGGCTAACTTCGAAAGAAAAATAGCCACAAAAGATAACCACAAAGCCTTCTTTAACTATGTTAAGAATCTAAGTGGCAACTTGCAGATATGCACTGAATTAGTGCAAAATAGCACAAAATATACTGAATCTACTGATATTGCCAACATCCTGGCAGATAGATTCAGTGCAAACTTCACCCCTCTCTCACCTCCAAAAGGGCACACAACAATACCGGAAAAGTGTAGTGTCCCAAAAATCACAGATGCACAGGTGAGAACAGCACTTTCAAAAGCCAAAACACAGCATCAATGGGACCAGATGGTGTCTAAGGCTGCATCTTGCACAAACTACAGAACGAACTAACCCCCCACCTAAACACGCTGTTCAACCTCAGCCTCTTCACAGGCTATATGCCCATAGAATGGTGCACAGCAATGGTTATTCCTCTCCACAAAGGAGGGGCCACAACTGACCCTGGTAAATATTGCTCTATAAGCCTGACTAGCCTGGTCTGCAAGGCTATGGAGCGCATCATCATGGAACTCATTAACAAAGACATTGGGAACCTACAAACACTTGACCTGACCCAGTTCAGCTTTGTTAAGGGCAGATCATGCCAACTAAACCTTGCTGACTTCTTCGAGACATTCACCAAGGCCATAGACAAGGGAAAGGTGGTTCACACAGCCTACCTTGACCTCCCCAAGGCGTTCGACACCATTCCCCACTCAGGTATTACAGAGAAACTCATCAGCCTGAACATAATCCCCTATGTCACGAGATGGGCTGCCAACTGGCTTACAGACAGAACTCACACGGTAAGACTAGCAGGCTCCAGGTCCGACTCTAAACCAATCACAAGTGGTGTCCCACAAGGCTCAGTCCTGGGAATCCTACTGTTCGGCATATACTTTTCAGAAGTACAGGCAAACACAGGAGGACTAAGGGCAACCGAGTTCGCCGATGACTGCAAACTGGGAGCCATAATTGACTCTCCGGCTGACACGGACATCCTCCAAAAGGGCCTTACTGAGACGGACACCTGGTGTCAAAGTCATGGCCTCAAGCTAAATGCCAAAAAATGCATAGTCATCCCATTTTGGAAAAACAAAACACCCATGAATTACCACATAGGTGGCAGCCCCCTTAATACAGAAGAGGTAATAAGAGATCTGGGGACCCAGGTAGATAGTAGTCTCTCCTTTGAGAATCATATTGCCAAAGTAGTTAGGAAATCCTCCTATGTGGCCCATCTAATTACTAAAGGGTTCACATCTAGAAATAAAGAGGTTATAATGCCCCTCTACTCGTCACTCATTAGATCCATCATAGAGTACAATGCCCCATTTGGGATGTACCTCACAAAACACTTCCAACAACTGGAAAGACCACAAATTACTGGCCTCAAACATATGTCCTATGCAGCCTGACTGAAAAAACTCCAGCTGTACTCAGTGGCATATTGCTTACTCAGAGGTGATCTCTGCCTGACTTACAAAGCCATGTCCAACTCAGAATTGATGGACATTCTCCACCTAAAGAAATCCAAGTCACTGCGAGCCACGAGCTTTAGTGAGCTAAACCTCACCACAACAATAAATAGAACATGCTGGAGGGATATATTCATGTCACAGAGACTCCCAATGCTTTGGAACAAAATTCGAAATTACATCAGGCAGAGCCCCTCACTAACACTCTTCAAGAGAAACGTTGACGTGTGGATGGGTAACAGAAAATACACCCCTGGGATCACTTCATTGGCTCTGCTTGACAGAGGATCAGTTAATTAATCAATGGGGTGGCAAAAGCCGACACACTCTGGCTAGGCTTATAAATGCCCTTGGGCAGATAGCCTAGTACCTACCTATGAACCTATGATGTGAATGGGAAGCATGTTCCAGATTATGGGAAGTCTCTGGGTTAGGAACCTGTCTCCAGCATGCTCTGTTTATTGTGGTAATGAGGCTAAGGTCCCTGGATCATGTGGCACAGAGGGATTGGGATTTCTTTAGGTGTGGCTTATCTATCAGCTGTGGGTCAGACATGGCTTTGTAGGTCAAGCAGACATCGGCTCTAAGTAGGAGATAAGCGACAGAGTATAGCTGGAGTTTTTTGAGTCTGTCCATATAGGGCATGTGCCTAAGACATAAGATCCTCTCACTGAGGTATTTTTGTGGCCTTTCCAGTTGTTGTAGGTGTCTAGTGAGGTACATACCAAATGGGGAATTGTATTCTATAGGAGGGTTGGGAGGGTGGCCTAATGGTTAAGGTGTTTGCCTTACAAACACAAGGTGCAGGGTTTGAGTCTCACAAGTGATTATTGGCTAGACTTAAAAATGGCTCGCAAGGGCAGCTAGCTTAGTACTAACCTATGAACCTATGTCTACATCAGTTGGAGAATCACTAATGGCTCCCAGTTTGCAATTATCTGTGAACTTGATCAACCAGAGTCCCTTTGTGTTGGCTTGAACATCAGAGAAGTAGATGCCAAACAGGAGAGGACCTAGGACCGATCCCTGTGTGACACCACTTGTAACTGGTCGGTAGTCAAATTTGGAGTCTGATACTTTCACAGTGTGGGTTCTATCAGTGAGACAGTTAGCAACCTATCTTATTACATAGGGGTTTATGCCTAGTTTAATGAGTCTATCTATGATTCCTGAGTGAGGGATGGTGTTGAAGGCCTTTGAAAGATCTAGGTAGGCTGTGTGAACTAGCTTGCTCTCATCCACAGCTCTGGTGACAGACTCGAAGAAGTCTATCAGGTTGAGCAGGCATGATCTACCTTTCACAAACCCATACTGTGTGAGGTCCAGAATTTGGAGATGCCCTATGTCCTTATTTATAAGGTCCATGATGATGTGCTCCATAGCCTTACATTTCAGACTCGCCAGGCTAATGGGGTGGTAGTTCCCAGGGTCTGTAGTCACTCCCCCTTTGTGGAGTGGGATGACCATAGCAGTGCAACATTCAGTAGTAACAAAGCCTGAAATGAGGATGGGATTGAACAGAGTACTCAGGTGTGGTGCCAGTTCATTTTGTAATTCATGTAGAACACAGTTAACTCCTACTGACTCCTGCAGGAGTCAGATATTGCTTGTTCATATTTGCATCGATAATTCCAAAATCATGCTATGTCAAGGTTTTAAAAGATTTCACCTTAAAGTCTACACAATGGCAAAGGTTTTAAAAGATTTCACCTTAAAGTCTACACAATGGCAAACTCAGCAGCATTAATATTTGACCTCTGTCATGTGCAGGTAAAGATATATTAACTGTTGTTTTTATGATATTAATTTATATAGCTATAATTTTCTCAGTTTTCTAAATGTCTCAACAACCAAGTAACACAAACAGTCCTTGTTTCTGCTGTTGTTCTATTATATATACATGAGTAGACTCTTGTAAAAAAACACATGGAGAATATATGCTAAATTCTTTTTAGCCACAAAAAATAGTACTTAATTTGTCTTTAATGGTAGTCAAGTCAGTCTTTTGCTGTGTAGTAATATTACATTACTGAATACATCATTAGTATCATCTCTGGCTCCTTTTCTGGTTGTGCCAGAATATCAGAAGCAATTCTCTAAATACTGGGTTTTCAGCAACCAGTGATTCCATTCTTTTGCCAAAATTTTCCTAAAGTACAAAAGATGCTGCTAGATTTACTGGTAACATGGATGACATGGGGAATGACTGACCTGTGTATGAAAGCTTGATATCTGTAAAGAATCAAATTAAGAATTGTGTTTTCATCTAAATGAGTCTCAATTTTGGCTTTATTTGTTGAGGTATGACTTTTTCAACAGATTCCATTTTTTCAGAACTACAACTCATTTTCTGTATGTCTATTTGATGCTAGTTTGATGTGAAGAATTGTTTTTTTTGTTTTTTTTTAATGAATGCTCTTTTTTAGTTTCTTGCTTGGGTGTTGAGGTACATTCACTTGAGTAACACAAGTCTTCAAGTGGTTTGGATGTATTTCTGTTTTTTTCCTCTCATTTCATTACCATGACTTCTTTGAAGCAGTCACCAAAGCCATAGATGAGGGTAAAATGGTTCACACAGCTTATCTAGATCACGCCAAGGCTTTCGACACCATCCCCCACTCTGGAATTATAGATAAGCTCACTAAACTAGATATAAATCCCTATGTCACAAGATGGGTTGCCAACTGGCTCATGGACAGAACCCACACTGTGAAAGTAGCGGATTCCAAATCCGACATCAGACCAGTGACAAGTGGAGTACCACAGGGTTCAGTCCTGGGTCCTTTCCTGTTTGGTATCTACTTCTCTGAAGTGCAGGCCAACACAGAAGGTCTTTGGCTAACAAAATGTGATAAGAGACCTTGGGACACAGGTGGACAGTAGTCTCTCCTTTGATAATCACATCACCACAGTGGTCAGGAAATCCTTCTACGTGGCTCATCTCATCAAAAAAGGTTTCTCAGCCAGTAAAAAGGAGGTCATTGCTCCCCTCTACTCATCACTCATTAGACCCATTATAGAGTACAATGCCCCTTTTGGTATGTACCTCATAAGACATCTACAACAACTGGAAAGACCACAGAAATACCTCACAAAGAGGATTACTGGCCTCAAACAGATGCCCTATGCAGACCGACTCAAAAAACTACAGCTTTACTCCATCGTATATCGCCTACTCAGGGCGATCTCTGCCTAACATACAAAGCTATGTCAAACTCAGAGCTGTTGGACATGCTCCACTTAAAGAAATTCCAGTCCCTCCGAGCTACATGCTCTAGGGACCTAAACCTTGCCACCACAATAAACAGAACATGCTGGAGGGATAGATTCCTGTCCCAGAGACTTCCCATACTCTGGAACAGTCTACCTATCTATGTCAAACAGAGCTCCTCATTAGCACTTTTCAAGAAAAATCTTGATGATTGGATGGGAAATGGGAAATTCACCCCGGGGATCACTTCTGTGGCTCTGCTCAACAGGGGCACAGGAAAATAATTTTCTTGGGTGGCGAAAGCCAGGGTACATTTTTTGGCTAGGCTTGTATGGGCCCTAGGGCCGATAGCCTAGTACCTACCTATGAACCTATGTAAAGCCTCAGACTATGAAGGATGTGATTTTGAGTTGTTTGCTCATTGTCTAACTACAACTCAGAAACAGTTGAACTTCTTGATAAATGCAACTTGCAACATTCTGCCTTTCCACTATAAGATGCAGACTCCAGGGAGTCAGACTAGATCTATTTATATATTTTATTTGCATAACAGCAACAGAGAAGCAAAAAAGGTTAACAAGACATCTGACACATTCATACCTTTAAGGTTTAATGTACTACTTTACTCATTGTAATTATTGAGGACAGCATTTCTGCAGCAGTCCTTACTGTACCCTTTTTCCTCAGCATACCCACTGCAACTATTTCATATTCAGTAGGATGGGACAGTTCAACATTTTGTCAATCAGAGAGCAAGTAGGTGTGGGATGGAAGTCAGTAGCTGGTAGCCTGAGCCATAAAGGCAAACTTGCTCTTTAAGTTATATATGAAGGCTTTGGTGAAAGTGCTAACATCTTTATCAAAGAATTTATTCAGGAACAATATGGGGGTTATCTGTCCTCTATTTCTGTAACAATATAAATTAATAAATTATTCCTCTTGGAATGCATATCTAAATACCTTATCCTTAATTATGTTCTTTTAATTTTGATTTGCATTTGTCTCATATTTTCTTGCAATTTAACAATCTTATTTTACACATAGGTGACACATATGATTATAATGCACCTTTCCGTTCACAGTAACATTACTCTGAATCCCTACATAGTGTTTTTAACAGTTCCTTTAATTAGGAAACTCTATCTATAAACCTTTGTTTAGATAATGTCGTTGAATCCAGAGTTTCAACTTTTTCTTTCCCAAATTGGAGCACTTCAGCTAATTCCTAGCTGGATAAGCCTGTATGTGTAGAACCATACTTGGATAGTATAGGGCAGAAGTGCCAGATATATTTTCTTTTCTTTCCTTTTTTTTCTGCCATAATTTGGTTCTCATATACATTACTGCAAGTAGGAAATTCTTATACTCTTGCCAACTCTTAAAACATTATAACAAATGAGTCTGATAGAGTTTCTTCTAGAATATGAATGAGACAAAAGAGCTTACCAAGTGAATAAATGTTTTAAAGGTGACTTGTAAGCTAATTGTTATTTACACAACATTATTTGCATCTTTAATTTATAATTTTAGCATTTGAGCTTTACTAGGAGCAACATTATTTGAATTATTATTTTTTTTTTTTGGTTTAGCAGGAGCTGAAGCAGACTATAGCTATTAACGAACAATGCATTACTAAAGGTCAACACTCTGCACTCTATTAGTTCTTGCATTCACTCATTTTTTAAGCTCCTTTGATTCCTAACAGAGCAGTTAAGCTATTCTCTCTTTCTGTGTAGAAGTCTTTTTTTCTTTCTTGTATTTGCTACCTGCTAATTGTCACCCTTCTTGTGGTCAAATGACCAATTAATTCCCCATCATTGCAAAGAGTATTGACTGGGAGACACCATCATTTACACAGCTATCAGGGCTGGTAAAGTTTTTTCTTCGGACCTCTCAAGTCTCCTGTGCAGACTCAGTTTCATGAGGGAAGGGGGCGGCATGCAAAAGACTGACAGTGCTGGTCGACCTTCAGTTCCATAAGGGGCATTACCATCAAACAGCATTCATCCCTCATCCTCAAGAACAGGCAGGGGTTTCCCTTTGTCTTCACTGAAGAAGTCACACCCCTCTATGTGACCAGTGACCACCTGTAATTCATCCCTCCTTCCCAGAAAGGTAAGCAGGACATAGCACTACTCTCCTCTTGTTCCTTGTCTGTCTCCTCCAGTGTAAGACCACTAGTCAAACCCCAATCTACTGGGTTGGATTCACTTTAGAAGCTCAAAATACTGAAATATTGAAATTCCGTATTTTGAGCCTATAAAGTGGAATCCTGAAAAGAGCGAAACCTCAGAAGCGCGAAATTTAAAACCTCGAATACCAGAGGTTTTGAATTAGCGCTTCTGGTGTTTTGCTGTGGTTATGGATTCAGGTAAGTGTGCGTGTGTTAAAGGGTTTGGGTAGAGGCTGTGGTGTGTGTCGGTGTGTTTTGTTGCTGTGATGTGTGTGTGCAAGGAGAATGTAGCTTGTGTGGTAGTGTTTTGTGTGTGTTTGTATGTAGTGTGACCTTGGAGTTAGAATATTTAAGTAGGGGGGGTTTGAGGAGTGCAGGGGGGCTTGCCTTTCTACTTTTATATAGTAGAGAGGTTGTGTTATTGTGTGGGGAGGAAGGTATGTGAGTGTGGAGAAGAAGCGCTAATTCAAAATCTGCTGTGTGCAAGATTTTGAATTTCACGCTTCTAAGTTTTCATTGTTTTAAGGTTTCGACTTTATAGCCTCGAAATACTGACTTCGATATTTCAGTATTTCAGGGATATAAAGTGAATCCACTGGGTCACATTTAAAGCTCCATCACTATCCACTATGGAACCAGGCTGAAAGAAAAGATTTGTCATTTTGCTTCTGACCTATCTATCTTCTCTCCTGAACGGGTGTCCCACTGTTCTTTCATTTATCAGTTCCAGGAAGGTGTAACCCTTTTTTTTCTATGGGATACAGAAAAGTGTCTTTAATGTATTCTCCCTTATGGTAGGATTCATATGAATGAGTGTGCGCGCGCGCACGCGTGTGTGTGTGTGTGTGTGTGTGTGTGTGTGTGTGTGTGTGTGTGTACTATTTTAATTATTCTCCTCTCTACTTGTTCTGCTCTGTCGAATTCATGGCAGATATGAAGTTTATATCTTCAAAAATGCGCACATCATTTCAAATGGGATTTCATACAATGTTAGTCACATAAACCTACTAGAGACAAATGCCTCTTATCTTGAAAAACCACAGAGTACATTTTGGCAAGACAACATGATAATGAGTCACACAATAGTCACAAAGAGACTGAATAAATCACCCTCTTGAGTAAAGGATGAAGTCATTACCAGTTCATAGCTTTAATCCTCTGTATTAAGCTGGTAGACTCTGCACAGCAGCCTTTATAATAAAGTCTCAACTTTTTTCCTTTTGCTTACTGCTGTTTCTTGAGCTATCTAATAGCTTCCTCATACATATTACTGCCTGCTTACACTGCTTGCCTACTTTAAGTAGTCAGGGCCAGATTTCTAGTTGTATAAACTATGAGCCATGTTTGTACATGGAGACCCAGCAGTGTAGTGGAGTGTAGCTGTACAATACTTTTTATTTTCCTGGTTCTTGTGCACTAAACATACATACAGTTCCCAATGCCTGTTTGTGCACTGAGCTCCAGCTGGTCTCCTGCTGGTGTGGCAATTACCATTTGTCACCCCATCTCAGCTGGAGTCACAGCTAGAAGATGCTGCGTCAATTCAGTCTCCCAGTATGGTTGCCACTGGACAGGTGGTTACATTTTACTAACACTGTACACTGTGCTCTGATAGTGCTGTACACTTATCTGTCCATCTCTGCAGCCCACCACCAAACCTGGAGTGACAAGGGCTGCAAATATACAAACGTATTGCCATTTCCTTCTTTGCACGGAGTTTATCTACCGTGATACGTATGATTCTGAGAGGTAGAGTTCTTCTGTCTAGTGAATCCTTTGTGCTTAGTTGGTTATAAGTCCATGATTTGCATGTTAATCACTAGCCTCATTTAGTGCGGATAGTTCCTTCTGTCTAATGCATCACTGGTAAGTAAAGTAACTTGTACTGTACACATTTAAAAACAATTTAGTAAGACTGTAAAGTTACTGTAGCAGATATGTGGTGTCATTCTAGGGGGATCCAGTATGTGTCAGATAGGAATAAGATAACTGACAAGTCTTCCTGCTGTGCCAGGGATGGGCTAATCTATCTAACCAAGGCTTTTGCATTCTAGATAAACTGTTCCCATAGCGTAATTTTAGGCAGAGCCCATCTGTTGGACATTCCATCCTAGTAAATTCTAATCTGAAAAGTATTAATGTGGCTCTACTTTGCACCAGGAGTCTTTAAAAAATAATGCCTGAACTTAGCATTCATACACACACACACACACACACACACACACACACACACACACACACACACACACACACACACACACACACACACACGTATATATATTATGACATTGTCAGACCTACTGACAATTGCAGGGGTGTCAGTATTTATCAAGCATATTATCACCTCACAACAGATTACTTAATACATCACTTTTGAACACAAAGATGTAAATCACCATAGACAAGACTAATTACCGCTCTTCATTGCTAGTTAAAGAACACCATATATGTCCCTTTCTGAGTACAATAGCTATCTTAACAAATTAGCTGAAATCCTCATTAAACCCAACACCTTTCTACTGGAAACTTTAATTATACATCAGTAAACTTGGCTAAACTTCTCTGGCAATGGTCAGCATGAGCTATTCTTCCTTGACATTATAAATACTAACAGTCTTTTACAAATAGTTAATCAGCCTACTAGAGATCCCAATATCCCTGATCTAGTCCTCACAAATATGACAACTTCCTGCATATCTCCTTATGTATCATCATGCCGTGATAAATCAGACCATAAATTAATGAAATTTCCCTTAAAACTGGTGGTACTTCCTCTATAAATAATTATTTGATTGTATTTTTATTTATTACAATAATTTAATGACTTCTCAAAAGCAAACCTTCTTCAGTTATTTGATGTTCTAAGTAAATTCCACTGTAATCCTCCTTCAGTGGATTCCATTGCTAAAACTGTTGCCCACACCTTTGATTTCTACTCTCACTTAAATAGGTGTATCAATAAGGCAGCCCCTATTTGCACCAAATATAATGAGAAATTTAAAAACAAACATGCTAGAATAACTGCATAAATCAATTATATAACAAGAGAAAAAAATTGCTAAAAGATTAGAAGCGGTCTCATTTTACCTACCTTAACAGAACAGTTAAGCAAACTAATAAAGTGCTCATGGGAACTTAAAATAACTACTAAAACCAAAAATAACTGCAAATCATTCTTTAACTATGTCAGGAAGTAAAGAACTAATATCCAACAATGTTTGGATTCAGTTAGTCCACAGTAATACTACACAAGCAGACCCAAAGGAAATGGATAATGTCCTAGCCGATAAATTTGGTGCAAATTAAACTCCACCCATATTTATAGTTGTTCCACAGATTTCTCAGTCCCAGCTACCCACTTTAACTACTATGGAACAAGTTCTCTCAGACCTCACAAAAGCTAAGCACACCTTATCCATGGGCCATGATAATATACTGGGTTGCATCAGTGTCATATATGACCTAAGCCTCTCCTCTGCTGACATTCATGAAGCCAGGAAACAGCCATTGTAATTCCATTATACAAGGGTACCCCAGGGATAGATCCTGGTAACTATATACCTATTGGTCTCAATGGACTGTATTATCTCAGACTTTATTATTTTGGACATCAAAAATCTCTTAATGCTGGACCCTCATCAATTCAGCTTTCTCAAATGAAGATCCTGCTATTTTAGCCTCACTAATTTCTTTGAAAAAAGTAACCAAAAGTGTATGCAATACATACAACATATCTGGACCTGGTCAGTGCCTTTGATACTAATTCCCTGGGCTTGTAAATCTGAAATATAAATCCTTGTGTTGCCTAGTGGATAGCTAATTGGTTGTCTGACAAAATCTATCTCATTAGACTCAGAGAAGCTATTTCTGAAAGCAAAAAAGTTACCAGTGGTGTACCATACACCTTAGTCTTGGGCCCTCTGCTATTTGGCATCTACTTACAAGACCATCAGGCCAACACTCCTGACCAATGGTTATCCAAGTTTGCAGATGACTAAATTGTGTGTTGTTACTTGCTCTTTCACTGACTCGCAATTGCTCCAGCATAGGTCAGATCATGTTAACAACTGATGCAAGGACAATGGCCTCAAATTAAATGCATAAAAATGTAGCTTAGTTCATTTTGGTAAACTAAAACATTCTCACACACCATATAGATAGCAAGGCCCTCCAGTCAGATATGGTCATAAGGGATCGCAGCACTCCTCTTGATAATTTCTTACCATCTTAACATTTTGTCTCTGCAGTAGCTTGGAAAGACTTCTGCTTGGCTTATCTAATTTTCAAAGACATGTCCACTAGATCCAAAAAAGTCTTACTTCCCATTTACTTATATCTCATGAGGCCCATTATTGAATATAATGCACTTTTTGATATGTATTTGTCTAAACATATCACTCAACTTAAGATACTTCAGAGATGCATAACTAAAAGGATCAGCAGCTTGAAAAATATTAGTTATCAGGACAAACTGGCATCCTTCTCTCTGAACTCAGTCTCTTATAGACTCCTCCATGGAAACCTGCATCTAGCTTTTTGTACCATGAAAGATCCAATCCTCTTTGACCATGTATTGCTTCACAGAACAAATGGTACTGCAAATACCTGGTTAAAAGGCACTAAACCTTTATCAATAGAAAAATAAAGACACTTTGGCATGGCAGATTCCTACCTCAATATATCCCTCACCTCTGGAACATACTTTATTTATTTATTTATTTATTTATTTATGTATTTATTTATTTATTTTCACTTTACTTCCACTAAATTGCAAGCAGGGTAACTCCCTTGCCACCTTTAAAGTAAATCTAGATAGTTGGATGGTCAACCTCACATTCCCCTCAGTTAATGCTGTGCTGTCCTCCTTGAGGCTGGAAGGATCTTTTGAATAAGTGATTCTGAATGAATGCCTAGCACTTACCTTTGACCCTACGAAGATACAACTAAATACACTGAAAAGCATTTTGTGTGAGCTGAATCCTTACTTCAGATTTTTAGTACTGCAGCTAGAGTGTTATAGCAATTTATCATGTTATTGTAACTCTGTATATTAATGTGAGACATACAAAGATGATTACCTGAGAATATAATCTTTGTAAAATAACAGTACAATTTATCTTTTCTGATGAAGGAAGTAATATCATATTTTAGCATACAGAATTGTCTATTTCAAAGTAGTAAATCAAATGACAGCAGGTCCCCACAATAATCAGCAGAACATGAAAAAATAGTAATACACAGGCAGTGAGGCACAAAGTACTCATTATTAACTGATTCTAAAAATGTATTCAGTTATGTTAATGCTAAGAACTGTTTATTTTGCCTGCTTACTTTTAAGGCTGTGCACAATTACCTCTGAATTTATCCAGTTATGTTGTTCCTTGTAGATACTACCTCTGTGGAAAGCCAAATGCCATATGTTCTTTATGAAGTTAAATCATCAGTTTTTGACAGTGCTGTGTGTCCCACAGCTTGAATTATACATTTTAGTATGTCTCTTATTTAGTTAAGTGTATTCTTAAAAGGTTGTTGTAAACTAGAAATGTATTGGGAATAACTGATTCATATTGTCACTACATTTTTTGGCTTTTAAAACATAGATGCAGTCTCTTTAGTAAAACCTATGCTATGTTTTACAGCTTACATTATCTGACATGCTGTGTTTCTTATGTAAGCTTGGTACATTGACTTGGTGGATGTGGTTTAAAATAACTAAAATTTTATTTTAAGCTTTTTTAAGTTTTGAATTATGTCATGAGTTCTTTTTACTAGTACTTCTGCTGATAAGGTAATTGACTTTGTTGTACATTTTCTTTAATTAATTAAGCTAAAGTAAATATCTGGCCACCATTTCTAAGGCCAAGACCTGTCACTGTGTACCAATCATATACCTACAGTTTCAGGACATTAGGAACAAGCGACTTAACAAGACATTGCTTCCAGATCACCCCTGAGAAGGGACACATGTCCAGTGGGCTTATGTGATTAACAAATGTGTATTGCTATTATTATTAATATTATTATTATTGCTGTTATTATTATTATTATTATTATTATTATTATTATTATTATTATTAACATGAGGAGTGGTAGAAGTGTTTAGCAACCATT
Source organism: Protopterus annectens (assembly GCF_019279795.1). NCBI lineage: Eukaryota > Metazoa > Chordata > Ceratodontiformes > Protopteridae > Protopterus > Protopterus annectens. The sequence continues at coordinate 1,533,414,179 of NC_056729.1, forward strand.
GCTAATTATTTTAAATTTTCCATGACTAAAGGGTGAGTCTTTTGTGAGTGACACTCTTAAGCGTAATTACCAAATATTTATTTTCCTGAAAACAGGCATATTTAAAAAGAAACAGAAATAATTTATTTATTTTATTTTATATTTGTTTACTGGTAGTGTCCAACTGGAGAAAGAGCCCGTTTTCAGTAGAGGGCCGGGGAGAAAAGCTCCAAATACAAACTCAGACAGAGAAATATTTGTATAATAAGACATAAGTAATAAAATACAGAAATAGGTTCATAGGTGTGTACTAGGCTTTTGGTCCTGCAGCCTTTACAAGCCTAGGCCATAGAAGTGCCCTGGCATCGTGCCGCCCGATGTTAGTTCCCAGTGCCTCTATCAAGTAGATCCACTGGAATAATCCCTGGGGTGAACTTTCTATTTCCCATCCACTCATCAAGATTTCTCTTGAAGAGAGCCAGTGAGGTGCTCTGCTTGGCATGTATGGGAAGTCAATTTCAGAGCATGTGTAGACTCTGGGTTATGAACCTGTCCCTCCAGCATGTTCTGTTGATTGTGATAATGAGGTTGAGGTCTCTGCAGCACATGGTGTGGAGAGATTGGGATTTTATTAGATGTAACATTTCTAACAGAACTGGGCCAGACATGGCTTTGTAAGTTAAGCAGAGATTGCCTGTTAGTAGACGATATGAGACAGAGAATAGCTGGAGTTTTTTGAGTCTGTCCATGTAAGACATGTGTTTAAGGCCTAGGATCCTCTTTGTGAGGTACTTTTGTGGCCTTACCAGCTGTTGCATGTGTCTAGTGAGGTACATGCCAAATGGGTCATTATACTTGATGATTGGCCTAATGATGGAAGAGTAGAGGGAGACAATGACCTCTTCCTGGATGCAAAATCCTTAGTAATGAGATGAGCCACATAGAAGGACTTTCTGACCACAGTGACAATGTGGTGGTCGGAAGAGAGGCTGCTGTCAACCCGTGTTCCCAGATCTCTTATAACACCTTCATTGTTCAGTGGGCTCCCATTAATGTGGTAATTAGTGGGAACTGAGTTTTTCCCAAAGGGGATGACGATACATTTTTTTGGCATTAAAGTTAAGGCCATCGTTCAATACCAGTCATTGGTGTCAGTGAGGCCTTTCTGAAGGATTTCTACATCACTGGAGAGTTAATAATGGCTCCCAGCTTGCAGTCGTCTGCGAACTTGGTCAGCGAGAGTCCCTCCATATCAGCCTGTACATCTGATAAGTAGATGCCAAACAGGAGAGGACCCAGACTGATCCCTATGGGACTCCACTCATGACTGGTTGGCAGTCTGACTTGGAGTCAGCTACTTTCACACTGTGGGTTCTATCTGTGAGCCAGTTTGCAACCCATCTAGAGATATAGGGGTTAATGCCTAGTTTGGTAAGTTTATCAATAATTCTTGAGTGGGGAATGGTATCAAAGGCCTTGGCCAGATTGAGGTAGGCTGTATGAACTGCCTTGCTCTCATCCACAGCTCTAGTGACTGACTCAAAGAAGTCAACCAGGTTGAGCAGACATGATCTACCTTTCACAAAACCAAATTGCGTAGGATCTAGAGTTTGGAGATTCCCTATATTCTTGTTAATTAGGTCCATGATGATGCACTCCATAGCCTTACATATCAGACTCATCAGGCTAATGGGGTGATAATTTCCAGGGTCTGTAATTGTTCCCCCTTTATGGAGAGGGATGACTCTAGCAGCGCGGCATTCAGTAGGGACAGAGCCTGAGATGAGTCTGTAATTGAACAGGCCACACAGATGTGGTGCCAGTTCACTTTGTAGTTCATGGAGAACACATCCAGGGATATTGTCAGGTCCCATGGAAGCTGTATTCCTGGCCTTGGACAAGGCAGCTTTAACCTGTGCTGCAGTAATACTGGGTGCCTGGCATTCCTCCGGTATCGTAATTGGTCCTTTAGAGGGAAGAGAAGGCTAAAGTTGGCACTGAATCTGTCTGCCAGTATGTTGGCTATATCTATTGGCTCAGTATAGGAGGTACCATTGTGCAGTAAGTCAGAGCAAACCTGGGTATTGCCGTGGAGATTCTTGATATAACTGTAGAAGGCTTTGTGGTTGTTTTTATTGTCTGCCGCAATTCTGACTTCAAAGATGGCTTTAGAGGGTTTGATGAGGGATCTCAACTTTTTGTTGAGGCTAATAAGGGAGTTTTTTACAGTCTTGGGACTTCACCTTTTTCTGCAACAGTTTATTCCTTCTGTTGTAGAGATTATTAATGGCAGGTGACCACCAGATTGGCTTCCTTTTTTTGGAGGAGAGCGTCTTGGTTCTGTTGGGTGTGGCTAGTTCCATGCATTTATGTACGTGTACGTACAGTGCATTGGTGTATGATTCTGCAGTCATGCATCTATTTCCCATTGACATGGGTGCCATGAAGTTAGCCACCTCTGTTTTAGGAGCCCAAAGTGAGCTTTGGAGAAGTTTTTCCATGGTGGTTACCTTTCTGGGGGTTGTGGGTGGGATGTGGATTTTCATGGTGATTAGTTTGTAGTCAGATCTAACCAGGGAGGAATTGACTATTGGTGTAGAGCAATGGTTGCCCTTGTTAGTAATAACCAGGTCAAGAATGTTGCTTCCTCTCGTGGTGGTAAGAATGAGTTGATCCAGGGCATTAGCACTGATGAATTCCAGGAAGCATTGGGCTAGTGTATTGTTGCATGAATAGTTTTTCAAGTTGATGGAGGGGTAGTTGAAGTCACCTAGTATGAGAGTGTTGGACCCTAATAGTTTCCAGGGTGCTAAGGAATGTGAAGTGAGTGTCTTCGGACATGGTTGGGGACCTACAGCTGGCTATGACCTGAATCGGTGTCTTACCCAATGTTAGTTGTACCTGAAGTATCTCAGATGTGTTATGCTGGGCTACTAGTCTGGAGGTGTGCATATCCTTTATGAATATGGAGACACCACTGCCTTTGGAGCTTTGGTCCATGTTCTGGGGCTGAAAGGTGTGGAATGAGTTATAGCCTGGTAGCTCAGGGGTGCTTTCTGCTGCTTTAAACCAGGTGTCCATTACAGCACAAATGTCGATGTTCTCCATTTTGAGGAGTGCTTTGAGCGAGTGCATCTTGAGATTTAGACTTCTAGCCTTGAGCAGCATGACCCTCAGATTACATTTATTTATAGCTGTTATGGTGGTAATTTGGTCTTTGGAACATTGCCTAAAAAAGGTACTATGCAGTGGCAAGAGCCTTAGCCAGTATCTGGAAACTCAGGGGTAACAGATGCAAGCCATCTGTGGCAAAGCATCGAGGCCTGTCAATCATGTCATCCCAAGCAGACAGATACTAGATCCCCTTAGAATGACACCAGAAACAGCCAATTGTTGAAGTAAATCATTTTCTGCTTGTAGTGTGATATCATTCTGGGCGATGGTAGGATGCTGCTCAGGGCTAGGGTCATACCTGCCTGGGCCACATAATCTGAGATCTCCTCCAGGTCTCTTTTCATGTAGTACAGGGAGATGCATCCCAGGTCATTCACACCCACATGGACAGTGACAGAGTCATACTTGTACTTGTTGTGGTGTGACATGAGTGCTGAAAAGATTGCTGATGTGCAAGTGTACAACATAATATCTAATATATAAAAACATATAAAGTTCACAGAAGTGCTAATGAGACAGATCTTTTAAATTCTTCACAAGTTATGCAATATGCAAGTAGCTGCAGGCAAGTTTAATAGACTTACAGGACTACTAATTTGATCTACTGAATATATATATTACCTTATACACAAGGGATTTATAAATAGGTCACTATTTCAGACTGCTTGTAGAAGCTGTTTAGTAACCTGTACTTAATTAGTAGATAATAGTAATTTATAGGGGGAAATAGCAGGTACAGTAGCAGCTATGTAGGTAGAGATTGGTTATGGAACTGCCCCTGGGAAGATTACTGATATAAGCACAGATAGGCAACAGGGTAGGGAAGAGAGGAGATATACAGAGGTGGATAAGGTCATCCAGGAGTGGGGCAAATAAGAGGAAGAAACACTTTTGTCTGGGGTTTTGCTTTTTTCTTTTATCTAGGCAAATTTTTTTGACATCCATGCTTAGAACATGGAGCAATGTGGTTATGAGCCAGGCAGTACCTGTAAATGGTTAGTTGTCATGAGTGTACCACCCCATTAATCAAATTTAAAATAAAAATAAAATAAAAAAAATAAATAAATCCAGTCGTACTCCCTTCTATCCTGATGTTGAGGTTGCTGTAATTAAGACAGGGACAAATCAGATAAAGAAAAATCAGTTAAAGCATTAAAGCCATGTATTGCCCCTTCTCTGAGATCTGCAGTGTTGTAGTCAATAATAAATAGTAGAAGTTGAGTCCATAAACAATGCCACAATATGTAATGAACAAACACCATACATTGAGTAATCATCCTCAGGCACACAGAAAACAGCAATTAAGATTGGAACACATACAGATAATCTGGCCACTGGACTGTAAATATAAGAACAGTGGTCTAAACACGGTCACACTCGAGCTGTACTCTAATGCAGCCAGGTTTGAATTTCAGCAGCAGTTCTTATATCTCTCATCTGAGTTTTTAAACCTAATATTGGTACCTGGTTCTTTTTTGTAGCCTTCTATCTCAGGAAATATATTCCTTCACTACAATGGAGCCCTCCCACTATGAGTTTATGATACCATTGTCTGTCTCCTGCTTTTTTTCTGAGTATTTACCTTTCATCCTTTCAAAATTGACCAATATGTTCTTCACCACTAAAGTTAGATTAATAGGCTTTGAGTGTTCTATTTCTGCCTACTACCTCCAACATCATTATAACATCTGAGAACCAATTTCTTCTTCTCTCCTATTTGGTCATATAGACTTCTCATAATTTGCAATAAAATACAGTGAGTGGTATCACTGACAAGTGCTGTCATCTTTTTTATTATTGTTTGTTATTCAGAATGCAATTGACATTAATTGTTATAAAAACTAGCATATTTTAAGATGAAAGCTAGTAAAAATGTAGGAGAGTAAATGTAAAACACATGAAAAAAATGGGAGTGCTTTACAGAAAGCCATATGTTATCAATGGTTACTGTACAGTGTGTGTGTGTAGAGTAAACTTTGATAAATAGAAACTATAAACTGCATGGAAGGATAAACTAGCCAAAAGCATTTCCACTTTTTAATATTACTGAGCATCTTCTATGTGGAGTCTGCATGCCCTCCGTGCGGTCGAGTGGCGTTCGAAAGACATGCGTGAATGGGCGTGCTCTCGTTGAAGGTTGGGCGTCGGGCTGGCACCTCGGCATCATAAAAATTGACTGCCAATCATTAGCAGACCGGAGTTCCGCTGTGGCGACCCCTAACTGGGAAAAGCCGAAAGAAAAACAATACCAGTGAATAAATAAATATAATAAAAGGTATGTGCTTTCATCTTAATAACATGCAAAACTTCATCAGAACAAAATACTGACTTGGCTCAGTTTTTTTTCTACACAGTTTGTTGTTATTTTTGGATTTAGTTATTTTTGGTTGACCGTTTCCGTTTTGGTAAATGGAAACTATACTGACAGAAACAGATCCAACAGAGGCTGCAACTACAGAAAAACAGTTTGGTAGTTCTGGAATTACTAAAACTTGATTGACACTATGACACATCTACTTTGTTTTTGCAGGTCAAAATACAGTGTTCATATGCAAAATTCAACATTTTAAAGTAAAAAAAAAATCTGAAAAGAAAAAGGTACAAAATATTCTTGGGTGTTGATTTGAGCAAAAGAATATGAACTTTCTTCAGCGAAAGGTAATTGATTGACAATATGGATAGAAAAAAACAAAATTAAGCCATGGAATCTGTACGCTGGTCACAAACTCTTGTGTTTATAATTTGGACTAAGCATTTTACTTTACAAACTCGATGCAAAAGAATTTACATCTCTCAATGCATCAGTTCAAACCTTATTCTGTCTCAGCAATAATATGTCAAAAAGAAAAGCAGCCCAGTCATCTGTATTTATAATAACAGCACCATTAATTGCTGTTCTCTACATTAGCACATTCAGTACATGTGGAATATTGACACATAGTGATCACGGAACTGAAACAAATTAATGTGCTTACACTCAGTGTAGAGAGATGATTCTCACTAATATAAAATCAATGTAGCAATTAGTTGCTCATGTATTTCATCTTTTAACCCGGTAACCCTTATTTATCATTGTTGCGTTACAGCCATGATTGTAAACTGTGAAATGGTGATGATACTTGGAGCTGCATGTTGAAACCTCTTGTCACTGTCTACATATCAATAATATTGCAAATTTTAAATGCAGCTAGAAAAGTCCATTAAAACCCTAATGTTATATGACATTCTAGCCCATCATTGCCTTTGATACACGTTCACAGGTTAGATTAGAAATATTTGTCAAAATGTCAAATAACTGAATCACACCCAGAGAATAGCAAATTATGCATTCACATTAAGTGAAACAGAAGTTATTGAAGAAGACTGCTCAAATATAAAATGCAGCAGTAAAAAAGGCATTCACTTTGGACTGTGAAAATCTGTCTGAGATATCATATTTGATGTCATGCTGATAAATAACCAAGGGACCAGAGATCATGGGTCAATGACTTCCTTTTTCACTACAGCTGTATCTATACAACAAGATGATACAGAAGTAGGCTATAAATATGCTGACTTTAGGATGTAAAAAAATGCTAACAAGCTTTAGCGATGGCTTATCAGAGGAAGGGGGAAGGGGGAAACGAAATGAAAATAAATAAATAAAGGAGGTGAGAAAGTCATTTCTAAATTGTACTTATAGTATATTGGCATGCAAGATACATCTGCTAACCACTCATGCCTAAAACAGGCATTGCTAAAGAAAGGATTAGAGGTGGTGATATGGTGAATCTGCTTCTGTATGAAATAATAAAACTTAGATCAAGCCCTGACACAGAAGCTACAATAAGCACAACTACAATAAAAGGGTGCCAATATAACTACTTTCACCTGAAATATCAGAAAAAAGATGTGTTTCATTTTGATGCATTGTTTTAGTACTGTATAGGGTTATTTTAAGGGAGCATGTGGAAACTCACTCAAGCAGTACACATGTCAGCATCTGACAGCTTGTCGAATGACAGGGCTGGAGTCAACATTTGGTGAATGAGTGTATGAGTCTGGTACGATACAAAACTTATAGGAATGTTAAAAGGGTGAGTAGGGATAAATTGGGTACTTGTGATGACTGTTCTGTTTCCTAACAATTTACGGTGGTGGTCCAGCCTAATAATTGTAAATACTGAAAGAGGTAAATGATGACTACAAGTTTCTTGAAACAGTCAGATCTCAGAGGATGCTCTATAACCAAGGAAGGCAATATCCTTGAATTAGTTCTCCATTATACAGAAGCATTCAGTGAGGCAGTTATAGGAAAGTTGCTAGAATGTTCATTATGTCGCAATGTAGTTTAACTTCCCTGTGTACAGCTGGGGGACTACATCATATATTGAATCATAGAACCACTGAAGCCTGAATATTCATGGCTTACTGAGGACTCTGTGGGAGAATATGGAAGAACTTAAACAGGCAGGGGTGGATCTAGGCAATGAGGAAAAGAATTGATTCAATAGGCATGAGGGAATGGGTCAGGAACAGAATGAAGAAGAAGGCAAACAGTCAGCAAGCACATGGGTAACTTTAAGGAGAAGAATATCATAGTAACAGACAGCAAAGTGAGGATGGAGAGGAAGGTCAAAGATAAAGCAAACCACAGAGCTAACACTCTTCAACTATGTACAACAAGTAAGAATATGCAAACCAGAAACATTCAAACTGATTTGAATGACACAAGTATGATAAGCGAGGATTTAAAAAAAACATATGAAAAGATCGCGGGTAAATCTGACAGGTGGCTCTCTGTACTCTCTTGTAGGATCCATCAGCACCCAAACTAGCCATACGAAGCTTGCGTCTTGCACCAATAATCTTACAGGACCCCCTTTCCACCTCATTTTGGGTTCTCTCTTTAGCAGTACCTGTTTTTGCATCATCTCACAGCTCTTCCCTCGATGGTATCCTTCCCCATCTTTATTGTTTAAACCAAAGTACTCACTCTCTAACCATTATAATTTCTAGTATTATATGTGGTCCTACCATAAAATGATGAGTACAAACCCAAAGCAGCAGTTAAGTATAGGACTCAGAAAAAAATGATGTATTCTGCAAAGTCTACTCATATCATTCCAGGACAAGTGCATAGCAAGGGTTATTCAGAGAGAAGGATTAGGCAGAAAGGTACTTGGCAGCATCAGTGATGTTAATCTGAGTCTTGATGCATTCAAGAATGCTGGCAAATTATTTATTTATTTATTTATTTATTTGAATGTGTTACCGAGGGTAGAACACTGATCACAAAAGAATACTTTTGGTATCAGCCCAGATGTTCTTATTATAGAATGCTGTAGTAATAATGCTGAGACAGTATTATAGACAGGAACATTCAGTGTAATCAATATGGGGAGTAGCAGTCGTACAAGTGTAGGAGTATACAAAAGTAAGTTTAATACAGTGCAATGAAAGCAGAATGTGGAGTTTATTTTATTTTTATTTGTTTTATTTTACATTTGTTGACCGGGAAAGTCCGACTGGATATATGTCCATTTTCAGCAGATGCCCGGAGAGAAAAGCTCCATCAATACAGACAATAAACTTACAATTAAAATGAAACACTTGGCTTATGAGTTATAGTAGATAATAATATACAGTCAACAACCCAGTACATTAATAAGGTGCAATTGCACAGTAAGGCTTGGTTTACAGTCTATGGTAGATAATAACATACACAAACTAGGGAGGAAAAAAATGCTACAGTCAGTCCTGGATAATATGACGTATAGGGTAATTCAGTATTGTATACAGTACTGTTAAGTGTACCATTGAAAAGAAGAAGTTGTACTAAAGAGTGGTTGGTAAAAGGAGGCAATGCAAGTAGTAGAGGGTGCATTAAGTAGTGGGGTAAGTAAGGCTAGGGTCAAGGGTGATGGAATAGAGGGACAGAGAGTCTTGAGGGCATATAGAGAGATAATGGGTATTGTCAGGTTGTATAACTGTGTAGCAGAGGGGTCAATCTGGGTTGGAGCAAGGACATAGCCAGTGGGTGGTAAGATACCCTTTGAGGCTTTTTTTTAAATTTGGTTAGTGAGGGTTCTAAGGTTAGGTCAGCAGGAAGTGAGTTCCAGTTTCTGCCGACATAGTTAGAAAAGAGTGAGTCTCCAGCTGAGTTATTCGATTTGAGTGTTTGAACAAGGAGTTTGCTGGTTGATTGTAGTGTCCTGGGATTACTGTAAGAATTAATAAGGTTTTTTAGTCCAGGACTTTTGTCAGGTTGATTGAGGACTTTGTAGGTGACTGTGAGCTGATTATAATGAAGTAAATTGGGGAATTCTAGCCACCCTAGTTGAATAAGGTTTACTCAGTGAAGAGTGTGATATGCAGAGCCAGTAGCAAATCTAGCAATGTGGTTATAACAGCTTGAAAGTTTGCTCAGATCAGATTTATTCAAGTGGGTTAGAATAAGAGAGGCATACAGAAGGGTTGAGAATAGGTGAGTACAGATGATGGCAGTCCTTGCTAATGGGTTAGGAAATGTTTACTTCTGTATAGACAACCTAACTTTTTATTAATGGTTTTGATAGTTTGGTTGACCTGCATATCAAATTTGAGCTGGTTATCTACAATTACCCTTAGGAGTTTGCTATGAGCATTGGGGGAAATAATGGTGCCATTGTTGGATTTTATAGTAAAGGAGAGTTGGGTAGATCTGTAAGTGGGGAGAAGAGTAGTAGCTTAGTTTTGTTAGGGTTCAGAATCAAGTGACGGTTAGAGAGCCAACTTTCTACTGAATTGAATGTTTTCTGGGTTAAGATCACCAAATCTGATGGGGAGGAGGCTGAGCAGATCAGAGTAGAGTCATCAGCGTATTGGATACATGTCATGTCTGGGATGATGGTACAGAGGTTGTTAATAAAGATAGAGAATAGGAGGGGACCTAAAATAGAGCCCTGGGGAATTCCTAGGGTGACAGCTAGCTGAGTGGATAGTTTGTTGTGCCCCAGGACAGCTTGATGTCTACCAATGAGATAGGAACTGAATCACTGAATAGCTTGGTTACCAGTGATATGGTTTTCAGAGTATGGATGAGTAGTTGGTGGTTGACCATATCAAATGCCTTGGACAGGACAAGAAAGAGGGCTGAGGATAATTTATTGTTATTTCTGTTGAGGTCTATAGCAGAGGTGGTAATGTGAAATGACCTAAAGCCATGTTGAGAGTTTGCCAATAGATTGTTCTGGATGAGATAGTGCAAAAGTTGTTTATGGATGCACTTCTCCATTATTTTGGCCAGTGGGGAGGGAATGGCAATTGGCCTGCAATTAGATAGTTCAGTGGAGCTGCCCATTTTATGGAGTGGTATAACATGCAATGTTTTCCAGATGGAGGGGATAGAGTTTTCTGTAAGGGTTCTATTGATCAATATGGAGGTTGGGTATGCTAAGGTGTCTGTGGCTTATTGTAGGTATTCTGCAGGGAGGTGGTCTGCGGCTAGGGTGGTGGGTTTTAATTTGTTAATAAGGGATCTGACAAGTGAGGTAGGTACTGGTTGGAAGCTAATGCAGAGGTGAGTAAAAGGTAAAGCTGTAAAGGAGTTAGAGCAAATGGGAATTAATTGACTGGCAAGGGTCTGTATGGTCTAGGTGAAGAAACTATTAAAGGCATTAGCGATGTCTTCTGGGGGGTTTTGGGTAGTATAAGGTGGAGCTCGGGTAGTAGTTTGACCTGGATGAAAAAGTCTGTTGAAACCCGCCCAGAAATTTTGAGGTTTATTTTGATGTTTTTGTTGAAGCTTGTGGTAGAATTTTTTTTTTGTCTAGTAGAATGGATTTTTTGAGTCATTCCTAAGCTGACAATATTTCTGCCAATCTAAAGGAGATTTAGTTGTATGCCAGGTGGTCCAGGCTATAGTTCTAAGTTTGATGTTTGTTCTGGTATCTTTTGTAAGCCATGGTGCAATTTTTGTTTTAGTGCTAATAGGACAAGCAGGGGCATGAGAGTCAAGGATGGTGAGGAATTTTTGTGTTAAAGTATACAATGGCATCCTCAAGTGGCAGTTGTTTTAGGATTGCCCAGTTGCATAATTTAAGTTCATTTTGGAAGTTAGTAGGGTTGAAGTTCTTATTGTTTCTAGTTGTTTTGTAAGTGGGCTGGTGAGGGTTGTCAGCTTTGTGCTTAATAATGAAGGTTGGAGAGTGATCACTTATGTCATCAGGGAGTCTCCCAGATTTGTACATATGGGGATGACTATTGATAAGTATCCAGTCAAGGATACTTTCTTTATTGTAGGGTTTACTAATTCTAGTGGGAGAGGTTATTATTTGTGTGAACCCATAAAGATTTATGTGGGTAGTTGGGGTTACTATGGAGCAGGTTGTCCAACCTATATTGAAATCCCCAAGAATGATAGATTCTTGAGGATAGGTACTGGATAGCCGGAGGAGTATATCTTCTAGGGTGTTTGTTTTATTGCCTGGTGGAATGTAGATACAAACTATGTTTATGCTTTTGTTGCTATTAGTTTGTAATTTGGTAATAAGAACTTCTGCATTATTAAATAGGGGTGATTGTACAGAGTCTTTGGTGACATATAATGTATTTTTATAAAGTATAGCTACCCCTCCTCCCTTCCTAGTAGTCTGGTCTATTCTAAGTATATTGTACCAGGTGGAAGTATCTCGTTATCCGCAGTTGTTGGCTTTAGCCTAGTTTCTGTGAGACCCATTATGTCAGGTGTATGTACTGCTATGAGGGCATGTAGGTTGTGGACTTTATTTATGCTTTTAATATTTAAGTGAAGGGCCAGAAGTGAACCCGGAGCCTATTAAGAGGCTGTTTGGCAGTGGGATAGTTACTGTAGTTGGAGTTACTAGATGAAGATGGGCCTGGATTTGCATGGCTGTCACCATCCATTGTAAGTGTGTAGTGTAGACTGATGATGAGCTTTGAGAGTTTATTTATTAGTTCTGGATAGTGTTTAGTTCTGGAGTTGTTATTTTTGAATTTAATGGGATGATAGGTTATAGGGTGTAGGGGACTGGATGTAGGGGAAATGAATAAATGGTTTATAGTATTAGAAGTTACAGCTGAGGTGGTTTGACTTTTAGGGTAATAGAATCCTAGGTAGTACTGGTTTTCATAGGTGGTGAGGAGGTATGGAACAAGCATCAGAAGTAATAGGAAAGATATTAGAAAGTGTTTTGATGGTAAGGGCTATATAAGGAGAGTAGGAAGAGTGGTATAGAGAAGGGGAACTCCCGTTGTGATGTGAGAGTGGATGGTTGGATAGATAGTAAAGAAGTTGTGGCTACAGCACTATAAATTTAGCTATACTGGGGGCGGGTGGAAATAGGGGGCAGGGTGGTGTGTGGAGCAAGCCTGAGCACAGCAAGGGCAAGCGGACTGGGGCTTAACCAGATCACAAGATATTCCAGGAGCCTGTGAATACACCGTGAGTACTTTTAAACAATGTAAGTCACTTGTTTGTATTCACAAGACTTTCTATAGTGGTATTTTATTGCTTTAGGTTTACTATATAGGCCAAATTAGTTGTGAGAGAAAGGTTTTAAAAGTGGGAGTTAGGTTTTAACTTGAGGTATTATAGTGGAAAGCCAGCCGTGCAACAGACCCTGTGCGGTTGTGGTTTTCTAGCATAGACAGCGTTACACAGATAGAAAATTAAAAAGCTAATAACCTTAGTTTTAAAAAACAGTTAGGGCTGCCTGTTAAGCCACAGGAATAGTGGTGTTCTTCCTTTCAGGGTGGGAGCTGTGAGACAGTGACAGGGACAGAACCTAGTAGGGGATATAGTAATTATAGGTTCATAGGTTCATTGGTTGGTACTAGGCTATCGGCCCTAGGGCCTATACAAGCCTAGCCATAACAATTCCCTGGCTATTTCTTCCCACAATATTTAATTAGTACAGTTTCCCACTATGAACCTTCTACCAATAGCACATAAGTAAATGCATTCATGCTGACTTTGTTTCCTTGGACGCTTATCTATGTGCTACCTTTACTATTCAGCCTACATGGACTTTTCATCATCTAACGGAGGATACCTCGGGTGTCTTCCAATCTTCTGATAAGTTCTCAGATGTGCTGCTAAGGTATATGGAAGACCATACATGAAGAAGTCCTTATCATGTGACTTCTATGGCATCACCCTCCTCTCCCTCAGTCTGGGGTGATATCGATTGCACACATAGGTTTGTATGGTCATAGGATGATACTAGGCTATTGGCCCGGAGGCCCTTATAAGCCTAGCCAGGAATTTCACCCATGTTCCCTCAAAGTCAGCACCTGTTTGCCCTGTCCAGCAGGGACACAGGTGGGATCCCAGGGGTGTATTTTCTGTTTCCCATCCAGTCATCCAGATTCCTCTTAAAGAGGGCTAGAGAGGTAGTCTGCTTGACATGGAGAGGGAGTCTATTCCACAGATGGGGGAGTCTTTGGGATACAAATCTATTCTGCCAACAGGTTCTATTAATGTCACAGACCAGATAAAGGCCTTGTGTGTGGGTTGCGTGAGTGGAGTTTGTCTTATGGATATGCAGCAACTCCATCAAGGCTGGGTCTGAAATGGCCTTGTATGCCAGACACAGGTCACTTCTGAGCAGTCTGTATGAGACTGAGTAGAGGGACAGGGTTTTTAGTCTATCTGTATACAGGATAGGTGTTTGAGACCCTGGATTTTCCTGGTCAGGAACCTCTGTGATCTCTCCAAGTGCTGCATGTGCTTGGCAAGGTACATACAAAAGGGGGCATTGTATTCAATAATAGGTCTGATAAGGGAGGAGTAGAGGAATGTTATGACCTCCTTGTTCCTGGATGAAATACCCTTATTTATGAGGTGGGCCATTGTACATATCACAGTCATAGAATATTCCATTCCACATATTGGTCATTGACAGGAAGCACTACTATTCTCTGACCTGGCAGGTGGTCTGCAGTTCAAATGGCCTGATAACAAACTTGCACTTGGTATGATAGCAGCATGCATGATGCCAGCATAGTGCAAACATGGAACACCTACTACCAGTTTCAGCAAGATGAATCCCAGTGGGGCATCTAGTTGACAACTAAAGTAAATACAGTGCCTAGTAACATTTAAGTTGTACTATGTTCTCATGGTGTATAATACTTTCTAAAAACATGTTTGAGTACTTCTAGTGATGCAAAATATTCATTTGCACCATGATTTATGACACCAGTGTGACATCCAAACGTGGTGAGCAAAACAGAGGGAATTACAGATGAACAAGAAGCTATACCATGCATGTGAAAATATTTTGCAAATATATAGATGCTCATGACTGATGCCTAATACTACTACTAGTATAATAATAATAACAGCAACAACACAAACACAACAACAGTGATAATTTGATAAAAAGCGACCAACGTAGGCAAGGGTCCAGGTTCAGGAGCAGCCTTTTAATAAAACACACAAGAGCCTTGCCTACGTTGGTCATTTTTTTATCATAGTATTTCTGTTTTGTGGAGCAGAGGCACCTGGATTCTAGTGGCTGTTGTTTTAACAGTGATAAATTGTTTATTTTTTTTTTTATTTAACATTTATTAACTGGGAAAGTCTGACTTGGAATGAAGCCAATTTTCAACAGAAGCCTGGAAAGAAATGCTCCAGACATAAGTCTTTGAATGTGGGAAGAAACTAGAGCCCCAGGAGGAACCCCACATGAATGGAGGGCAAGCAGACTCCACACAGAAGGCACTCCAGCCAAGAATTGAACCAGAGAACCTCTTGCTCTGAGGTGACAATGCTACCACTGCACCACTGCACCATCCATTATTACTATTGATATAACAGTAGTATTTTGTATAGGGATGATGTTCCTAATTACTGTAGAGCAGAAGGATAATTTCAGTCAGAGATCAGATCCAAATTAAATAAGATGTAGAGGTGTGAATGACTGACAACAAGATAAAGTAATATCTTACGAGAAAGACATGGGAATGACTGGAATTAATACTGCTGAGCTTGTAAAAAAATACATAAACTGGTCCACAGGGTAGCATAAGTAGTGAAGTACAGCCAAGATTCCCATATCTCAATAACAAGCAAATGGTATAATTATTGAAACATACCTTCATCTACAAAGATGGTTAAATAGGTATCCAGTAATGTGCAAAACTCCCAGACAGAGAGGGACAGAATCCTTTTACTAGTTGAGTACAACTGAGAAACAGTTAATTATTGTCATGGAAATGAGCACAGCTTAATGGCATATTGCCAGATCCAGCCTATTAGCATGAACACAAAGCCAGGGAGTCTGCAGGTCAAGAGTCAGTCTTTTGTGGGGAGAATAACGGGGACAGACTGAGAATCACCTAGGTCGAAGAGATCATCACTGTATAATCATAAATGCTTCTGCAGAACTTTATACTGTACAGGAAATTTACTTTTAGTCAGTAATTAGGAGCTGGCTAGTAAAAAAGTTTTTAGATAACCCTCCTGAAGTATCAGGAAAGAGATGGGAGGATAAATATATAGCAGAATCTGAAAAGTTCTCTGAGTGCTGTATTTGGCTACTGGACTGGTGTCAAAGCTAATACAGGCTGTGTGGAATGGTAACTATGAGTATAGTAAGCCAGAGATGTAAACATGAATATTTGCACCTCCACAGATATCAGCATATGTACCACCACTGCATGGAGGCCTTTAAAGTACCTAAGGGAAATGTGCTGGGTATGTGCTAATGTCTCTTCAAAGCACCTTACAAAATATAATGTTTTTCTGTATACCATGTAACCATTTTGTGGGCAGACGTATTTTATATGTGTTTTAAACATATTTTGCACATTTTATTGCTTATTTTTCTGAGGTCAGTTTGCAGCTGCAGTTATGAAAACATGAGTTATATACCTAAAACTGATAACTCAGGGCTATTAAATTAAACGTTTTTTCTGAGTCTAAAACTATGTAATCCATAGAAAACTAAAGCTGTGCTAAAGGTAAAAAAAACTGTGATAAATCACAAGTACTTAGGAAAATGTATAACATCTTCCTCTTCTTAAAAACTTGAGAAATATTTGAAATCTAGTGAGCTTTTGAATCAGTGCACACTAGTCTAAAACAATGTTTATACAAACTCATAAAGGTGCCCCTTCCTCTCTAGTGCCCCACGTAATGTTGCAGCACAGTTCATACCACTACTGCATTCTGTGTGCCTGCCTTGGAACCAAAAAATGAACTCTTCTACAAGACTGATTGTTACGAAAGTCATGGCAATAAGATGCAATTTCTAAATTATTAAAATGTTTTTTTTAATGTAGCTCTTGCCATATTTCAAGTGCTTGAAAACAAAAAAAAACAAGTCCTTCTCTGCAACAGATCCCAGAATGTCAGATCACTCGTGCACTGCAGAAAACAAAAACTGTGATGCATAACAACATAAAACACGTTTGCACAAATTACAATCAGTCAATAAATAAATGAATAAATAGATAAAATGTAAACTGTTCAAAGTATTACTCCAATAATGCATGTCTGGGATGTGTATTCTTGTGCTATATACTTGTTCCTGTTATATTTCCTCAGTTAAACATTGTTTTTGTGACAAAACTCTAGCAATTATGAATATGTAACTTCACAACTCACAGTCAAAACATGTATTATTGGGGAAACCAACTTTTCGTTATCAGCCAATTGATTGACTTGTATATAAATAAACAACCAAAAATAAAACCACTCGTAACAATTTATCTGGTAAACTACATCACCCAGTAAGTGCTTTCGTCTTAGTAAGACTTCATCAGACTGAATGAAATAAACACAACACCACATTATGTACACATACTAATTGAATAATTACATCAATTAAATAATTAGAAACAATTAGAAAACTGCCTAATGTTTAAGTTTCCTTCTCTTTAGTTAAAGTTTGAAGTTCTCATTATTATTAAGTCCTGGAGGGATGCTGACATCCAGTCTTAGCTGCCAGCAATATTTTCATCAGTCTAAATCATCCTCAGCATCTAATCTATCAAAATTTGGTACTTGGTCTAGAACTAAAAACTTAGGTGAGCCTTTACATTCAGTGGAACAATGTTTGCCCCATGTATTGTTCAAATCTGCTCCCTCTATGGCATACAAATGCTTATAAATCCTGCAATTCAGTTCTCTTGTAGCTCTACCTACATAATAGGCAGGACATAACATACAGATAGACAAACTACAACTTTAGATTTGCAGGTATAAAAACCATTAACAAAAATCTTTAAATTATTAATTATTAACCCACTTGTATCCATTTTTAAACAGTGACAGAATATACAGTCCTGACATTTGAACATCCCTTTCTTAGTCACATTAAAATTCCTAAAACTTAATCCAACTTGAAAAATGTTCTTTAAATTATTTCCTTTCTTATTAACAAACATGAGGGTTTCTCCCACAAAAATCCTTTATTTCTGGGAATCTACTTAAAATCTTCCAGTCACCTTTTGCTATTTCTTTAATTTGCTTCTCATCTACTGTATACTGAAGTAACATCCCCATTTTATAACTACAAGTGGCCCTTTTAACTTTGTTTTCTTTCATACTGTTATTTAAGTTCCTAATGTTCCTCTCGGCATAAACTTCATCAAACTTTAGTATGACTATCTTTTCTGGACAGCCTCTGGCTATAAACTTGTAACATAAACAGGCCCCTTCTTTTAAGAACATTTCATCATTCAGTCAAATTGCTCACCCTCATCAACTGCCCCTTCTTTATATTATTCTTAGTAACTGTATGGTGCATACTCATATATTCCAAATAAGTATTATTTTATGCTTCATTTTTATATATTTTTGTATTTAACTTATTCTCCTCCTTAAAAATGTTCACATCTAAAAAATATAGACTCTTGAGATCATAGCTGAATGTGAACCTCAAAACATCACAGGCAGAATTAACATATTTAATAAATAACAATAAATTCTTCACATAACCCCTCCAAATCATGAAGAGGTCATCAATAAAATGCCCAAAATAAACAATATTTTAATAAAAAAAAACACATTTCTTAATTAATTCCTTCTCCCACCCTGTCATAAAAACATTGACATAACTGGGGGCCAGTTATGTGTGCTAGAGCACCTTGCCACACTGTGGTAGGGCTGTCTAAAATTCAAAAGGACTACCACGATGGTACACTCATCATAGTACCTTTACAAATTTCCCCTATATATTATTTTGCATACAGAATTTCTCCTGATAATCTGTCTTTAAATTTTTTTCCCTTTATTTGTAATGTGTGGGCTGTGGAATAATATATGTATATATATATATATATATATATATATATATGTATATATATATATATATATATATATATATATATATAAATATATAAAATAAAAAATGAACAGAAGAGAAAATGACTAAACTAAAGAACACTTCTGAAATTAAAGCTGAAAAAATTACATGGACTATTGAATGTAGTTTAGCGCTTTCATCCTTTAATCATAATAGGACTTCTTCAGAACTAAATTAAAAATAAATAATCATATAATCCCACACTTTTAAAAGAAACTGTAAAATCACAGACATTCAATTAAAACTACATAAACCAATAACAACTTGTAAGGAAAGGGGGTGTGGTTAATATTAAATGCGCACTCCGATGATATGCTTTTGAAGAAGTCCTATTACAATTAAAGGATGAAAATGCTAAACTACATTCAATAGTCCATGTCATTTTTTCAGCTTTAGTTTCGGATGTGTTCTCTAGTTTAATCTATATATATATATATATATATATATATATATATATATATATATATATATATATATATTTATCTCTCTCTCTCTCTATATATATATATATATATATATATATATATATATATATATATATATATATATATATATATATATATATATATATATATATACATATATATATCCCATTTGATCCAGTGAATTTACGTTTCATCAAAACCTCACTTATGCAAACGTGCATTTTTTTCGAAAATGTACTTTTGTGTAAAAACAGAAATAAGAAAAAAAAAAAAAAGCAGAAAAGAAGTAAAAACTTGCAGTTTTACGTTTAGTAAACACGTTTAGTGTTGCTGTACAACTAAGCAAACTATTGCTGAGATCATGGTATAGTGGGGATAAGGGAATATTTCCTTTCCCTACTGTAGTGCGATCTTGGAGTGAGAATATTAAAGTGGGGGGTGTGGGGGTAGTTTTTTTTTATTTTTTGATTTAGGTTTTTTTTTTTAAATGCACTTTCGTGTAAGTGTGGTCGCGAGTTTACATTTTGATAAAACATAAATTTGCTGGATCAAAGTAGATATATATATATATATATATATATATATATATATATATATATATATATATATATATATATATGTCTGCGGTGGTGGTGCTGCAGTAGCGTTGTTGCCTCACAGTAAGATGTTGTCCTGTTCAATTCTCAGCTAAAGCATCCTCTGTGTAGACATGCGTGAATGGGCGTACCTTCGTTGAAGGTTGTGCGTCAGGCCTGGCAAGTCGGTACGTAAAAATCTACTGCCAATCATTAGTGGACCGGAGTTCCGCTGTGGTGACCCCTAATCGGGAAAATTCGAAAGATACAACAACAATATATATATATATATATATATATATATATATATATATATATATATATATATGTATATGTATATATACATATATATGTATATGTATATCACTTTGTTATCTGAAAACAGAAACAGAGTTGAGCAGCAATGTCGTATAATTCCTTCACATTGCACTTCTACTCAAAGAAGTTCAAATTGGAATATATTCTTCAGCATTTGAAACTGAATACTATGGATATGAACATCAGACCCTGATTAGAAAATGCAGAAGACATTAAGGTGTGAGTACTTATTTGAAAACCCATAGTACACTGCTTCAACTGTTAAAGAGTTACAGAGGATAAATTGTGTGCTGAAACAGACTTGCAACATTACATTGCTAAGGATTGTTGAGTAATATCTTTCTAGTTAATAGTGGTTGTCTATACTGCCTGTACTATAGTGTTTATTTTTTGTGTTATAATTTTATGTACAGTATAATGATTTGTCTGTCCAGTTATTCTGTAGAAAGCAAAACACTTCTATTTTAATGGCACTGTATATCACAAATTATTTTTTTCTATTCATTTTCCCAAGTTAACGTATTACCATTTTTTCTTACAGTAATTTTTACGTACTTATTTACTATGATTTATAGCTTTCTTTCTTCTTCTTCTTCTTCTTTCGGCTGTTCCCGTTAGGGGTCACCACAGTGGATCATCTGTTTCCATTTCTTCCTGTCCTCTGCTTCTTGCTCTGTCACACCAACCACCTTCATGTCCTCTCTCACCACATCCATAAACCTTATCTTAGGCCTTCCTCTTTTCCTGTTACCTGGTAGCTTCATCCTTAGCATCTTTTTCCCAATATACTCAGCATCTCTCCTCAGCACATGTCCAAACCAAAGTAATCTTGCCTCTCTGGCTTTGTCTCCAAACTTTCCAACCTGCCTGACCCTCTAATATACTTATTCCTAATCCTGTCCACCCTCGTCACACCCAGTGCAAATCTTAACATCTTTAACTCTGCCACGTCCAGCTCTAATCCTTGCCTTTTTGTCAGTGCCACCATCTCCAACCCATATAACACAGCTAGTCTCACTTCCCTCTTGTAGACCTTCCCTTTCACTCTTAATGGTACTCATTTGTCACCAATCACTCCTGACACTCTTCTCCACCCACTCCATCCTGCTTGTACTCTCTTCTTCACCTCTCTTCCACACTCACCATTACTCTGAACTATTGATCCCAAGTATTTAAACTCATCCACCTTCGCCACCTCTACTCCCTGCATCCTCACCATTCCTCTATCCTCCCTCTCATTCACACACATATATTCTGTCTTAGTCCTGCTGACCTTCATTCCTCTTCTCTCTAGAGCATATCTCCATCTCTCCAGGGTCTCCTCCACCTGTTCCCTACTCTCACTGCAGATCACAATGTCATCTGCAAACATCATAGTCCACGGGGACTCCTGTCTGATCTCATCTGTCAACCTGTCCATCACCATTGCAAATAAGAAAGGGCTCAGAGCTAATCCTTGATGTAATCCCACCTCCACCTTAAATTCATCCATCACTCCCACCGCAGACCTCACCGCTGTCACACTACCCTCGTACATATCCTGTACCACTCTTACATACTTCTCTGGCACCCCAACTTTCTCATACAATACCACAACTCCTCTCTAGGCACCCTGTCATATGCTTTCTCTAAGTCTACAAAAACACAATGCAACTCCTTCTGACTTTCTCTGTACTTCTCCATCAACACTCTCAGAGAAAACATCGCATTTGTAGTGCTCTTTCCCAGCATGAAACCATACTGCTGATCACTAATCATCACGTCCTTTCTTAACCTAGCTTCCACTACTCTTTCCCACAACTTCATGCAGTGACTGATCAATTTAATCCCTCTGTAGTTACTATAGCTCTGCACATCACCCTTATTCTTAAAAATCGGTACCAAAACACTTTTTCTCAATTCCTCAGCATCCTCTCACTTTCCAAAATTTCATTAAACAATCTGGTTAAAAACTCCACTGCCATTTCACCTAAGTACCTCAATGCTTCCAGAGGTATGTCATCTGGACAAACAGCCTTTCCATTCTTCATCCTCTTCATAACTATCCTTATTACCTTCTTACTAATCCATTGCACTTCATGATTCACTATTCCCACATCATCCAACCTTCTCTCCCTCTCATTCTCTTCATTCATCAACCCGTCAAAGTACTCTTTCCATCTGCTCAACAAACTCTCCTCGCTTGTAAGTAAGTTTCCCTCATTATCCTTTATCACCTTTACCTGCTGCACATCTTTCCTAGCTCATTCCCTCTATCTAGCCAATCGGTACAGGTCATTTTCTCCCTCCTTTTTGTCCAACCTTTCATACAACTCTTCATATGCCTTATCCTTAGCCTTCGCCACCTCTCTCTTTGCCATGCACCTCATCTCCTTATACACCTGTCTACTTTCTTCATCTCTCTGACAATCCCACATCTTCTTTGCCAACCTCTTTCTCTGTATACTCTCCTGTACTTCTTCATTCCACCACCATGTCTCCTTGTCGTCCTTCCCTCTTTGCAGATGTCATACCAAGCACCTGTCTAGCTGTCTCCCTTACTAGCTCTGCTGTAGTTACCCAGCTATTTGGTAACTCTTCACTGCTACCCAGTGCCTGTCTTAACTCTTCCCTGAACTCCACCTCACAATTACCCTTTTTCAATTTCCAACATTTGATCCTTGGTGCTGCCCTCACACTCCTCCTCCTCTTCTTGATCACAAACATCATCTTACAAACCACCATCCTATGCTGCCTAACTACACTTTCCCCGGTCACCACTTTACAGTCTCCAATATCCTTCAAACTGGCCCTCCTACATAAGATATAATCCACCTGTGTGCATCTTCCTCCACTCTTGTATGTCACCCTATGCTCCTCCCTCTTGTTAAAACACATATTCACCACATCCATGTCCATCCTTTCTGCAAAATCCACTACCATCTGACCTTCTGCATTCCTTTGTTTAACACCATACCTACTCATCACTTTCTCATCCCCTCTGTTCCCTTCACCAACATGCCCATTGAAATCTGCTCCAATCACCACTCTCTCACCCTTGGGTACAGTCATCACCACTTCATCCAACCCACTCCAAAATTTTTCATTCTCGTCCATCGCACCCCCAACTTGTGGAGCATATGCACTAACATTCATCAATACACCATCAATTTCCATCTTCATAAACATCACTCTATCCAACACTCTTTTCACCTCCAGAACACTCTTAGCATTCTGTTCCTTCAGGATAACTTCTATGCCATTTCTCCTCCCATTCACACCATGATAAACAATTTGAACCCGCCTCCGATACACCTAGCCTTACTCCCCTTCCATCTGGTCTCTTGCACACACAATATACCAACCTTCCTTCTGTCCATCATATCGGCTAGCTCTCTCCCTATATCAGTCATACTGCCAACATTCAAAGTTCCAACCCTCAGTACCGCAGTCCTAGTCTTTCTCCTCTCTTCCTGCTTTCAGCCATGCCTTCCCCTCCTCTCCTCCTTCGGCCAACAGTAGCCCAATTTCCGCCAGCACCCTGTTGGCTAACAGTACTGGTGGCAGTCATTGTTAACCCGGGCCACAACCGACCCGGTATGTAAATATTTACTGGTGTCCGCATTAACTATTTAGCATAGTTTTATGCCGGATGCCCTTCCTGATGCAACCCTCCCCATTTATCTGGGCTTGGGACCAGCACAAAGAAATGCACTTGCTTGTGCATCTCCAGTGGCTGGGTTAGGGCATTGGAATTAATGAATTCCAGAAAACGTTGGGCAAGTGTATTGGTACATGAGTAGTTTTCCCAGTTAATGGACGGGTAGTTGAAGTTGCCCAGTATGAGTGTTAGGTTGGACCCTAATATTCTCCAGGGTGCTTAGGAATGTGGAGTGTGAGTCTTGGGACATGGTTGGGGACCTATTGCAGGCTATGACTTGAATCGCTGTCTTACCCAATGTTAGCTGCACCTGAAGTAGCTCTGATCCGTTATGTTGGGCTACTAGTCTGGAGGTGTGCTTATCCTTTTTGAATATGGAAACACCACCACCTTTGGAGCTTTGGTCCAAGTTCTGAGGCCGAAAGTTGTGGAATGAGTTATAGCCTGGTAGTGCAGAGGTGCTTTCTGCTGCCTTGAATCAGGTCTCTGTTACAGCACAAATGTCGATGTTCTCCATTTTAAGGAGTGCTTCGAGTGAGTGCATTTTGAGATTTAGAATTCTAGCGTTGAGCAGCATGACCCTCAGATTGCATTTGTTTGTAGCTGTCATGGCAGTAATTTGGTCTTTGGCACACTGCCTAAAAAAAGGCACTATAGGGGTGGCAAGAGCCTTGGCCAGTATCTGGAAGCCCAGGGGTGACAGATGCAGGCCATCTCTGGCAAAGCATCAAGGTCTGTCAATCATGTCATCCCAGGCAGACAGATACTGGATCCCCTAAGAATGACACCAGAAATGTAGCCAATTGTTAAAATCAATCATTTTCTGCTTGTACTGTGGTATCATTCTGGGTGATGGTAGGATGCTGCTCATGGCTAGAGTCATACCCACCTGGGCTACATAATCCAAGAGCTCCTCCATGTCTCTTTTCATGTAGTCAAGGAAGGTACGTCTCAGGTCATTCACAGCCACATGTACAATGACAGAGTCATATTTGTACCTGTTGCTGAGGGATCTGAGTGCGTGCATTATGTGGTAGATCCTGGCACCTGATAGGCAGCCAACTGTTACTTTCTCCTTATTTAACCTAGTGAATGGGACATTAGTGTGCCTCACTATTGAGTCACCTATGATTAGTGTGTTGGGCTTGCTGTTTTGGTGGTCGAGTACATTTCTGCCTTGGAGGTCTCTGCTGTTTGGCTAGATTTTTATTAGAGTCTCCATGAAGGTGGGTGTGCGGTTTGTGTTTTTATGTGAAGACAGTGCTGGTGTGTGTTCTGGAGAGCTATGTGTTCCATGTGATGTGGTGCAAATGTTGACTTTCTCCTCTTGACCAGCTATTTCAGTCTTGGCTGGAGAGTGCATGGCTTCCAATTTGGATATATAAGTGCATCTCTGACAAGTCTGAGTGTTGGGAGGTAAGAGGAGAGGGTTGTCGGTGTACATGAGGTAGTTGCTACATTGCCTCAGGATGCCCAATTCACCAGGTTAGTAGGAGAAAGCACAGGGAACTGACCTTTAGACATGCCTGGAGGGGTGGGTATTAATACTAAGGACTGGAGGTGTTTCCGTGTAGAACGTTTAGTGCTGGTAGCACGCTTTTGTGCTATAATAATTGCTACAAGAAGTCTGGTAAAGTGCTAGACTAATAAGCCAGTAAAAGTGCAGTAGAGAAGAGAACTAGCAGGTCTTGTTTGCAGTCGGGAAACACAAAAAATTCAAGATCCAATTTTAGCATATGCTTTGGATTCTCTGTACAGTCTTTTTAATATTCCAATAACTTGTTCTGGAAATTCAAAGGCTTCTAAAATTTTAAACAAGTAGTTCCAATTGGGTTCCTATCAGATAACCAAAGATGCATTTTGTGCAATGCGTCTTGGTCAAACTTGAAATGTCGAAAAGGCAAAATGATGAAGCGGCATATAAGTGAATTCTTTCTCTGGGAAAGAAGTCGCTAGGCTGCTTTGTCACTTTGCTATTTTCAGCACTGTAACGCAATCTCAGAGTTGATATATTTAAGTATCGGGGGTGTGGGGGGCAATGTTTTAATGTCTTTCTTTTTTTTTTTGGCAAAAGCGATTTTTTTCCCTGGGAAAAAATATCGCTGTTCTGGTTGTTCAATGTCTTGTGAATTCAAACTTTAGAGTTCGATATAACAACGTTCGGTCATTTGATCATTCCTTGTTATAATATAGACCCGTTCCAATCTACAGAATCAAAAGCTCTTTCAATATCTAAACTAATTAGGGTCAATTTCTTGTTCATTCCTTTCAATAAATCTAAGATAGTTGCTACCCTTTTTATATTATGATATGTTAATCTATTGACTATAAATCTTGTTTTAACTTTATTAATGTATCTACTATATCTCTTAATCTTGTAGATGGAAGAAATATTTGTTAGTCTCCATTCAATAATGAAATAGGTTTATATGAATAAATCAACTTATTATCCCCTCCTTCTTTAAGTATAGGTGAGATTACTGAAAAATTCTATGAGGGAGGAATTATTTTTCAATTAGCATTATCCTGAAAACATCACAGTGCAATGATGAGATCTATGTGGGGAGTTAGTTGCAACTCTGGTGAGTTTATTATAACAAGCCTCTAGTTTTATTAGGTCAGTTTCTTCAAGTTGGTGAAAATAGGAGATGCATAAAGTAAGGTTGAGAGGGCTCACAGCAAAAAACTCAGTCTTCAGGATAAAGTGCCTCCATGGTACAAAATGAAGAATTATGGAACATAAACACAAAGGCACACCACTGGCTCGAATACTCAATGAAACTCTTTATTGAAAGTAAAACAGTAAGCGCTTTCGCGTAACACAGAACGCTTCTTCAGACTTAATGAAATTTTAAAAGCAAACTGCCATTTAAATAGCTCTTTATGCATCACCTGACCCATAATTGCCTATAATTAAAAACTTAAAGTGGTATACATAGCTATATATCCAGGTATATTTATATAAATATAGACTTAAAATGTATAAAAAATATATAAAATATATCAAAAACATTATAAATACTTTTCAATTATGGGTCAGGTGATGCATAAAGAGCTATTTAAATGGCAGTTTGCTTTTAAAATTTCATTAAGTCTGAAGAAGCGTTCTGTGTTACGCGAAAGCGCTTACTGTTCTACTTTCAATAAAGAGTTTTGTTGAGTATTCGAGCCAGTGGTGTGCCTTTGTGTTTATGCTCCATAAGGTCGTGAGGAAGTGAGTTCTGGCAATGGATTGTCTTCTGGAGTCGGTACGGAAAGGTTTGATTCTATATAGCAAGGCAAGTTTTATATGACCATTTTTTTATTATTAAAGATGGATGTTTATTGAATTTCATTTTATTGTCAATTGTAAGCCCAAGTAGTGTTGTATGTGAAACTGGGGCTATAGAGGTTATTGGATGAGTATATTTGAAAGGTGGACAAGGGATCTGAGGTTTTGTTATTTAGAAAGACCATTAGCTTAGATTTTTTGGGATTGAGAATTAGTTGAGAGTCTGAGAGTCAAGATTCAACAGCTAAGATGGACTCCTGAGTAATATGTTGGCGTTGTGAGAGTGAGGGTACTGCGCAGATGAGTGTGGAGTTATCTGTATACTGTATGATTGTGGCAAGGTGGATGGTAGTATGGAGCCTGTTGGTGAACATAGTGAATAAGATTGGGCCTAGGTTAAAGCCCTGAAAACATCTAATGTGACAGGTAGTAGAGAAGAGTAATCATGTTCCCATTTGACAACTTGTTTTCCATCAGATAAGTAGTTTTGGAACCAAGAGAGGGCATAGTGTCTTAGGTTTAGCACAAAGAGGTCACTGAGAAATATTTGGTGGGATACTGTATCAACTTTTTTAGACATGTCTAGGAAGATGGAAGAAACTAGCTGTCCATTGTTTCTTAACTGGTTGATTATATTTTTATATATATTTGTGAAACTTAAGTGGGTTGTAGTTGCAATACGGTTGGGTCAAAAGCCATTTTGAGAATTGTTAATAAGTTTATGGGCAAGTAGGTAGTTCATAAGTTGGGAATGTATGCATTTTTCCAATATTTTTGATTGCAGAGACAGGATAACAATTTGCCTACAGTTAGAGAGATCTGTCAAGGTTCCTCCTTTATGTAATGGTATGATATAGGATGTTTTCCAGATTTTAGCGATGCATTGTTCTGTTATGAAACAGTTGATTAGTATGGAGACTAGGTAGTAGATAGCAGCAGTGGCTATTTTAAGATATTCAGAAGACTGACTGTCAGCAGTGAGGGAGGTGGGTTTGAGTTTGTTCAGCAGTCTTTTTATAGAGCTGGTTTATTCTGGTTGAAAGGAGAAGGCATTGGTTGTTTCTTTTGAGCCATTAGGAATGGCTAGTGGGGCATTGTTATTATTTTTGGTTAGAGATAAATTAGAGTTAGTAAAGTAGGTGTTGGATTCTGAAGATATGCTGTCTGTAGGGTTGGGTGTGGTACGTGCTGGGGTTGATGTGTGACCAGGATGTAATTGTTGTTTGACAGTAGCCTGAATTTTTTTTAGGATTGTTTTTGTATTTTTGTTTGGTTGTAATATAGTAGGATATTTTGTCATTGTTGACCTGTTGTTGCCTATGTTTTTTAGTTGCTGATAGTTAAGTATGTTGGTTTGATTTCTGTTAGACTGGTATTGTAACCAAGCTTTATTTCTAGTTTTACATAACTGCTTGGTTTCTGTTGTAAGCAAGGTAGCATTCTTTAACTTTACTCTAATAGTTCTAGGAGGAGTTGGACTACTTAATATGTCCAGGAATGTTTTATTAAAGAATGCAATGGCTGCAATTAGTGGAAGGGATACTATAGGAGTCCAGTCAGAAAGCTGGAGGGTGGCTATGAATGTTTGTGGTGAGAAGTTTTCTGTTGCCAATGTGTATATATGAAGGATTTTTGGCAGGATGTTGCTGTTGCCTGAGCAAATAAGTTGGTGAGTGGTCACTTATGGTGTCTGGGAGGGAGCCTGACTGATAGGAAAATAAGGTTTTATTTGTTAAAATCCATTCTAGTATTGATAGTCTGTTGATCTTTTTGTCGATTCTAGCTGGGGATTGAATTAGTAAGTGAGAACACATGCATGTTAATGAAATTTATAGGGTTGTCTGAGGTACAGGTTTGCCAATCAATATTAAAGTTCCCTATTATTATTGTTTCCTGGGGAAATGCTAGGGAGGAGGTCTTCAATTATGGTGGGCTTATTTCCAGAAGGAATGTAGATTGCTATAATGGTTATGTGTTTTTAGCATTAATTTCAAGTCTACTAATTAGAAGCGCTATGTTATTGAATTTTGGGAGGTCTGGTTCTAGGCATTTGAGTTTGATCGAGTTCTTATAAATGGCTCTCAATTTGTTCCTTAAGATCACTCTTAAATTCTTTTAATTTCATCATATATCTGAAATGCCCTTGTATCCATTAATATATTAATACTTTGTGTATTGTGATATGATTTCACTTCATTAAGTAAATCTGTGGAGCATACCTCCCAACTGTACCGAATTACTCATTTTTTACCGAGTTTTGGGGTCCAAATAATGGGGTACCATGATTCCCGAAGGCACCCCTTCGTTTCTGACTTTTTCCCAGCTTTTTAAAAATTTTTCCCCATTTTTTTTGAGCTAACATCATCACATGCATGATGACATCAGCTCTGTCAGGGCTACCAGCCTGTCGGAATTGGGCTCAAGGGCATTTCCAGCTGGCTCATGTTTTGTGTGTGTGTGTGTGTGTGTGTGTGTGTGTGTGTGTGTGTGTGTGTGTGTGTGTGTGTGTGTGTGTGTTGTGTGTGGAAATGCCCCCAATTTAATACACCTGGTGGCTAGAGGTACTCAGGCTCAAACCCTGTACCTTGGGTACAGAGTAAAAAGAACCTAAAGTCCCTAGCCAACACCGATTGTGAATTAAAGCTTCATATTTTTGATCTGTTCCTCATAAAATATGTGGTTTTCAGGATTGTGGCATATCACTGAAGGATTGAAATCACTAAATAATGCCCGGCATTTGAATTTCAGACTTCATATTCTTCAGAAACTAAATGGTAACACAAAACCTTTTACTCTAGCAATTTTCTAGTTTATAAGATCAGTATTTGAAATGTGTCCCTATTTTGGGACTGTATTCCCCCATTATTGGCTTTGTCCAGGTTTTTTGTGCTAAGAGGGTGAGACTAGAGCTATAGTGAGACATGAGAACTGAATTCACTAAATGATAGCCATTTAAGTTTCAGTATTCCTATCTTTCAGGAAATTGCTGATATGGCATAGTGGTATGTTGCTCTGACTGTAGTGCACAGGGTCCTGGGTTCAAGACTTGGCAATGAAATGCATTGTGGTAACACAACATTTTATTCTAACAACTTTACAAAATGTCCCCCCCCAAAAAAAAAACCTGAAATTGAAAATAAGTGCGAGAAGCTGTGCAAGATGCCTATGGCTTACACTACTGTCATTCTGTGTGTGTGTGTCTGTGTGTGTATATATATATATATATATATATATATATATATATATATATATATATATATATATATATATATATATTGTGTGGGTGTGGAAGTAGACTTTTATGATGGATATGTATAGAATTGGGCAGTTTTGTCATTATTGTTTCATGTATTTTGTTTCATTGCCTACTGGAAAAAATATTCAAACAATAAGTTTAAAATGTGCTCTGTCTAACAAGTGTGCTGTACTATACAAGGAATATAATTTGATAAAGTCAGGAAGGTGTATCAAAGAACACATGTATGTTTCTTGTTTTGTGTGCAAGTGGCCAATGATTTAAAAACAGCCCAAAGGTAACCTTTTTCCACCACTCGTCAGATGCATTTTCTTTGGATGTGGTGTGTGGGTGTCAATGCTGTTTTAATGAATGTGAGTGTCAAGGGCAGAGAAGTTTTAATGCCAAGTCTATTTTCATTGTGAGACAGTATTGCTTTGTTTAGCAGCTTTGTTTAGCAGATGTCTTAGTGTTTGTGCATTGTGCTATAAAATGTAAAAATAAAATCCAAATAATCATTGTAGAAGTAAAGCAGTATGCACACATTAGTGTTTATGGTAAATGGAGCAAAATAGACAGACAATGGGACATTGGAACAACTACAGGGGGACTCTGGTGCCATATTTTTGTTGTCTGTTTTTCAGTTTATGCTTGAAAGTTGGTATCCCACAATTCCATTGGAATGGGCTGGGTTACGTAATTATGTATGCAAATTTGATGTTAATCAGTGTACAGATGTGTTCCTATTTTTCATGGGCCTTGTCCAGATTTTTGATGTTTTCAGGTTGAGAGGTATGCTATGGAGGTATAAATCTTATAAATTCTAGTTTGCATCCCATATGAATAAGAATAATGAGTGAAGAACAATGACTTATCGTCTGCTTTTACTACTAAATCAACTAAATTATTATTACTAATCCATCTGTTTAGTGCTTTAGCTGTTGCCAGAATTTTAGCTTTCTTCTGTTCACTTGCATCTTTTATACTAGATATACAGTTACAATCCCCTGCTAAAATTAAACTGTTCTTCTAATGGGGTTGTAGTAAGTTTAAGTGATCTTCACCACTCTTGTACCTATTCCATGGATCCAGTAAAAATTAGCTTGTGTATAGTGTTTGTCATTATATTTAATTATTAGAAATGCATATATTCCTTTGGGATAATTAATGGATTCCATAACTTTAGACATTACAGTAGATTTTCTCCTAAGTGTAGTAGCTCCTCCCCTCTTTTTTAAAAGAAGCAGATGATAACATTTGTGACCTAAGTTATTTAAATATTGTATATATTTATCTATCAAGTGAGCCTTTTGCAAGAATATAATGTCTCCTGCATTTAATTTTAGATATCTCATTAATGATTTTCTTTTGTTGCTATGTTTTGATCCATTTACATTAATAGATAATAGATTAAAATTATCCTTATTATGTAAATGTAAAATAAATAACAGTGAAGCAAACCACCAGGAAATAAATGCTCCCTAGCCAGTCATATACAAAGATATAAGTAAAATAAGCAATATAGCCAAGGAGCAAACCCGTGCAGAGTAAAGTCTTAAACATCAAAATGATGTGCCCATAGCTACGCCATCTTTTTGTATATACAAGCTGTTATTAAAGAGGAAGATGTTGTTATCCAACACAATTTCTAAATTTATAAAAGTCTATTCATTTTTAGTTTTCAAAAATGTTTTGATATATTTTTCAGCAATGATGAACTAATGTCTGATTTAGATATATATTTATATGTTTTAAGTAAAGGCAATGATGTCACTGATTATTTGTATAATTAATTAACAATTATATAAAAAGGAGGAGTAATGGTTTGAATTTTGTTAATGGTCTGAGGAAGCCTCTTGGCGGAAGCGCTTACCTGTTTGGTGCATTTAATAAATGCTTATTGGATTTTTTATGGAATGTGCTGTGTATGGACTTATTTCAACTGCTATTCAAACCTTGTCATTTTGATGTTTAAGACTTTATTCTGCACGGGTTTGCTCCTTGGCTATATTGCTTATTTTACTTATATCCTTATTATGTATTTAAAAAGATTTCTTTTAAAAGATAATATGACACATTTATCTACCATATTAATTTAATTGTATATAAGACTCTAATCCATTCCTCAAACACTATCTTAACATTCTGCATTTTCAATTCTTCCATTCTACAAACTAAATTATTAAAACTCATAAATAAAAACATATCTACAACTTTAACTGTATATATTACTAATAAAACACAACCTACCATGGATATCAAAATTTCTAGTTGGCCAAAAGAATACTATACTATACTATGCCTAAAGAATATTAAACTATACTGTACTATCTTCCTACTCACAATCAGTAAAAAATCATCAAAAATAGCCAAAAGTTACCATGACTTACAAATAACTACTGTAATATTACATATGTAAAGAATAAGAGACTATTAAGAGACTATTAATTTATTTATATATTTTCCATTTAAAACTATTCCACCCATTCCTACATGAAAGTTTAACAGTCCCCTTCTGTTCATCACAAATATTAAATAATACAACAAATAGTGTACTATATACCTATTCTGTAATAGTACCGTAAACTATCCATTAAATATTCTTAAATTATTTGCTCATTCAACACTATTATAACTAAATTTCCAAATAAATAAGTAGAGCAACATGGGATCTATAGAGATAAAAGATATCTGTAAAGTTACAGATGACAGGTAATCCTATAATACTAAACTATTATACAAAAAGGAAAATCAATATGTATCTATATATATATATATATATATATATATATATATATATATATTTATCATGCTAAAAGATATACACATATTTTATAGTTCTAACAAAAGTTCCTTATTAATTTTAAAAGTACAATTGTCTATATCTTAGAATTGTGTAATACTCAATGACTCAATGTGATAAATATCAAAATATTTAAAAATCCTTTAGCTTATTAAACTAGTTCATAAAAATGTGTATGTTACTGAGATCAAAAAGAATGTCTTGCTATTTCTATTGTGTCAATACAAATGTAGTTTATATTGTATTTATACGTTACAATGTGCTTAATTCAAGTCCCATTGAAAATTTTACTTTACTTTTTATCAAAATGAATGCATTGATCCAGCAACATACACTTAAATTTCAGCTCTGACTTATTAAATGAGTTATTTCTAGTAGTATTAGTGAATATAATAAAATTCACAATGCAGAAAACTTCAAAGTTCACATGACAAAGCTTCAAGTTTCAACTTTCAGAATATTTTCAAATATTTTATATGATTGTGTATGTAAATTATGAGATCTTGTACATTCACATTTCTGCCATATGCTAGTATAGGAATACATAGGTTTCTTTCTTATAATCAGTTTATTTAAATGTATTTATTTTCTGTCTTTGCCCACTAATATTCTACCTTATTCTATATAACTTGTATTTATAAAATCACCCATCAAAGAGCAATTTAATCATCAGCTCTCTATTAGAGATCACAGTTGTTATTGTGTCTTTCGGCTTTTCCCGGTTAGGGGTTGCCAGAGCGGAACTCCAGTCCGATAATGATTGGCAGTAGATTTTTACATGCCGAGTTGCCAGCTCTGACACACAACCTTCAACGAAGGTATGCCTATTCACACATGTCTCCACACAGAAGATGCTCTAGCTGAGAATCGAACAGGACAACGTCTATCTGTGAGGCGACAATGCTACCGCAGCACCACCACCGCAGTTATCACAGTATGTGTATATATTTCTTAACTTATGGATACTGCTTATTTATTCATTTCACATAATAGATATTTCATTCCTTTTGCATATGCATATTATTTATACGATTCTTAATTTTAGTATTATAAGTAATCTTGACTGTATATAAAATAATTCCTGCTTATTTAATTTGAATGTGTGTTTAGCCATTGTAAACTGCTGTTCTGATCTAAGCTTCACATCCTGACATTAGAATTTGATTACAACATGTGAAAATGACAACTCACAGCATGCATTGGCTGCTAAATTCCTCTGTAAGTTTCTCATTCTTCTTAATTCTTTTAAACTGTTCTAATTAGTAACAAAGATCTAAGTTTACTTCTTTCTATTAATATGTACAGTTAGAGTTAATAATGTTTTCAAAGACATCAGTTATTAACTTTGACCTAGATTTTCTTCAGAATAGCTCAAGGCAGGAGGCAAGGCAAGCAAGAATCCAGCATTCTGACACAACTCAAATATTCTTTTGTTCTCAAGCTTTTTTAAGTGTTAATTGCTCTTAAATGGCACGTGAAAGGAAATCACCAGCAGTGTAATACTTCTAATTAGCATATTACTTACATCTGACATTCAGTTATCCCAGCAATGCACATACTAAGCAAGGTTAGACAAATACAATTCTTAACTTACATAGTCTTAAAGTTACCAGTTCTATTGCTTATAATTTAATAATATTCTCTCATGGGAAGCTTTTGCTAACATGTATAAATACATTTATAAGTTAAGTAAAAT
The DNA here is from genome assembly GCF_019279795.1 of Protopterus annectens. Lineage (NCBI taxonomy): Eukaryota > Metazoa > Chordata > Ceratodontiformes > Protopteridae > Protopterus > Protopterus annectens. The sequence continues at coordinate 1,533,448,591 of NC_056729.1, forward strand.
ATATTAAGTCTTTCACTGTAAATATTTCAAAATAGTAAAACTAACCATTTATATTCCTTATCATGAAAATTTTTTTAGCTTAAATATAAATACGTAGGTACATATATTTTGAAACTTAAAATCCAATACAAAAATCACAGTCACAAAATTAATCAGATGTATAACAGGAGGAAGAAAACCATGGCAAAAATTAGGAGGTGCAGCACCCAGCAGGATAAAAGGCCTCTCATCAAACTAAACAAACAACTCAGAGGACAAACAAAGTCTGCTAAAGCCAAATGTAAGGTAAGTTTGGCCTCCCAGGCCAAGGACAACCACAAAGCATTCTTTAGCTCTGTAACCTCAAAGGCAATACACAATTGTGTGGAGATCTAATTGTAAATGGAGCCATCTATACTGAGCCAGAAGATATAGCAAACCTCCTGGCTGATAAATTCAGCTCCAACTTTACTCTTCTCTCCCCTTCATTCTTCTCTTAGAAAATGTCATAAAATATAACTCCCTCTACTATCACTAGGGAAAAGGTCCTTAAAGCTCTCTCTAAGACCAAGAACACTGCATCAATTGACCCAGACAATGTCACAGGATGCTTTCTAAATAGCATGAAACATGACATATCAGGGCCTCTGGAATTACTATTTAACTGTAGCCTCCAAACAGCCTTTGTCCCTCATAAATGGAGAAAGGCAACAGTCATCCCTCTGCACAAAATTGGACTATCTACAGACCCTGGAAACTACAGACCTATAAGTCTCACTAGTCTTATATGTAAAGCCATGGAAAGAATTATCATGGAGATGATCAACAGAGATATAGTAAACACAAATGCACATTGGAACAACTGGTTTGTAATAATGCCACATTTAGTAAAATTGAAATAAACCTTTAATCCAATGGTCAGAGTTAAGTGGTTTCATCAAAACTTCTTCAGAACTAACTCTTCAAGACCAACAAACCCTTAAATACAAATTTATTCCCCTTCTCCACCAATCAACTAACATTATTCATTAATCAATTAAAAATACTATTTAAACATGCATACCTTAAACACTCATAAAAAAGGATACAGACAGATCCAGCTGATACAGATGTCCTCCAGAAGGGTCTCACTGAGATGGATACTTGGTCTCAAAATAGTGGCCTCAAGCTAAATGCCAAAAAGCGCATAGTCATCCCCTTTGGAAAAAACGAAGTACCCGCAAACTACCACATACGTGGTAGTCTCCTAAATACAGAAAATGTAATAAGGGATCTGGGGACCCAAGTAGATAGTAATCTCTCCTTTGATAATCATATTGCCAAGGTAGTTAGAAAATTCTTCTATGTGGCCCACCTAATCACAAAAGGGTTTGCATCTAGAACAAAAGAGGTTATCATGCCTTTCTACTCATCACTCATCAGACCCATCATAGAGTACAATGCCCCATTTGGGATGTACCTTACAAGACACCTGCAACAGCTGACAGCTGGAAAGTACCTCACCAAGAGGATTACTGGCCTCAAACATATGTCCTATGCAGCCCGACTGAAGAAAGTCCAGCTGTACTCGGTTGCATACTGCTTACTCAGAGGTGATCTCTGCCTGACATACAAGGCCATGTCCAATCCAGAATTGATGGACATGCTCCACCTAAAAAAAAACAAATCCCCAAGAACCACATGCTCTAGGGATCTAAGCCTCACCACAACAATAAATAGGATGTGCTGGAGGAGTAGATTCCTGTCCTAGAGACTCCCCATGCTTTGGAACAGGCTTCCAATCTCCATTAGGCAGAGCCCCTCACTAACACTCTTCAAGAGAAACCTTGACGAGTGGATGAAAAACAGAAAATTTACCCCAGGGATCACTGCAGTGGCTCTGCTGGACAGAGGCACAGGGACCTAATGGCTCTGCTGGACCGAGGCACAGGGAACTAAACTAAGGGGGTAGCAAAAGCCAACACATTCTGGCTAGGCTCATAGATGCTCTCGAGCAGATAGCCTAGTACTTACCTATGAACCTATGAACCTATGAGTATGTATCATAAAATACATTTATACATATACAAGCTTATTTTTTTAAATCTAGTTCAGAGTGTCCACACCTTCCTTCTATCAGTCCAGTGGTAGGGCTGTTTAAACACACCACCCTACACCATTCCGGGTGCTCCCTCCCTACCATTAGGGTGTAAAGACTACCTCCAGACAAACCCAAGAAGACACCCTGAATTCTGAATGCCAGCCAAGCTTCAAAAGAGAGCTACTGTGTGAACATACAAGTGTTTGAATTACACCATTCCGGGTGCTCCCTCCCTGTCATTAGGGTGTAAAGACTACCTCCAAACAAACCCAAGAAGACACCCTGAATTCTGCCTGCCAGCCAAGCTTCAAAAGAGAGCTACTACTGTGTGAACATACAAGTGTTAGAATGTATGCAGCTTACAACCAAATACTTATGAAGTAATTAATTATACCCATATGTGCTAACTGCTCTTCCATGTGTGTGTTTTTAGCAACCTACCGCAGACCACTCGACACTCTCCCCCCTCCAGATTTCTTAAACTTAGACTAAAGTTCTAGGTAAGAGACATTGCTATTTCTGCTAGACACTATCGCTTTTTGCCACTAGTTGGCAGCATATACTACCTAAAGGTAGTACCATTTCTCTGCAGACATTTTTCCCTTCTTTAAAAAAAGTACTGTATTACTATAAATCCTACTCCCAATCCCCCCAGCTATTAAATATCAACTCCCTTGTGTAACTACCCACTTTCACAATTATTAACCAATACTAGCCTCAAAGTATATATAGTTAAACTTACCTTCTTGCCCAGTCTATATACCTGCAGTTCCTGATACATTTTCTGCTGAAATCAGTTCTCTTGCTCGCACCGTTCGCCCTCGGGCTCACTCCGCTCCCCTACCCTACCCCCATTTCCCACCCACCCCAGTAGACTTACCTTTATTCTAACCCTGTATCTCCACCCCTCTCCCTTAGCCAATTCTGTTCTCTACCCCTCCTCCATTAACATTCATCAGTTAAGTAATCCTCCCCATCTCTATCCATTTACTCCTCCCCTTTTAACTAAACACTCCCCCATTATTCCATCTTCCTGCTCCAAATTGAATTTACTCTTATTAATAATGACTCCTCCACTTCCACAAACTTCCCTCATCTCCTCTATAAGCATTCTCCTCCTAATAATTGTCTTCAATGCAACTTCCTATTCCTCTTACAAACTACCCCCTCTTTTTCTCCCCCACCTCCTCCACCCTCCCCATCCCCATGCCATCACTTCTCACTTTCACAGCATATCCCCCTCTCGACTTCAAACTAACCCTCTTCAATATTTTAAACTAAAACGTCTAACCATTTCATTTAAACCTCCTACAACCAAAGTGAAATTGTCTGTCCTACTAAATACAAGTTGCAAACCAAAGGTCCTGCTCCATTCTTCCTCTAACTGGCTTGCTCTAGCAGGAGACATTCAACCCAACCCTGGACCCAAGACTAGCAACAATCTCACTCCCCCATCTCTTCTTTCAGCTTTTCTCAGTTAGGGGTCACCACAGCAGAACTCCGGTCCGCTAATGATTGGTAGTAGATTTTTTTATGGTGCATAGGTGCCAGCTTGACGCCCAACCTTCAATGAAGGAACGTCCATTTACGCATGTCTTTTGAACACTACTAGACTGTGGGGAGACATGCAGACTCCACACAGAAGGAGCTCCAGCTGAGAATCAAACGGGAGAACCTCTTGCTGTGAGGTGACAACGCTACCGCTGCACCACCGCAGCTACCTATCTCTTCAAATAGTACCAACCACAAATACCTCAAACTTATTACCATTAACACCCAGAGTATAAATAACAAAATAGCACTCTTCCATGCTTGGCTAAATTATACTCTACCAGATATAGTAGCTGTCTCAGAGACATGGCTAAAACCCCACATTACTGACTCTGAGATTGTACCCCTGGCTTTCAAGCACTCAGATGCGACTGCCAAAACAAAAAAGGAGGAGGAGTAGCCTTAATCTATAATAGCATACTGAACCTCTATCCTTACCAGAACCCCATTCCTCAGTTCAACAATGCTGAACTAGTCATAGGAATTCTCAAAATGAATAACTATAAAAGTATTTGTGATATGGCCATCTATATCCCCTCTGGAGATAATACTACCACTCTAGAAAACATACTTGTATGGGCCACAACTAACATTAAACTAGAGAAATACATATTAGGTGATGTGAACATCGAATGGAATAGAATCAATAACAATAATCCCTCCCTATCTATCAATCTATTTAACTTCACACAACTAACAAACAACATTACCAGACCTAACAGAAACAACCCCACAGGGTCCACTCTGGACTGGATCTTAGTCTCCCACCCAAATAAGATCTCTCACTCTGGTATACTACCAGACACAATGAGTGATCATCTCCCAGCCTTCATTCACTGAGCTACTCACTACTCCCCTCACCAACACCAATACACTCACACTCGTATCCTTACAAACTTTAACCCTTCTATATTCTCCAAAACCCTTAAACTAACAAATTGGGACAACCTAAAAATTCTTCCACTAGATAAGGCCTTAGACTTCTTCAATACTACCTTCATAGGCATACTAAACACCCAAGTCCCACCTAGAACACAATGAATAAAGCCCAACTCCACCCCTTGGCTAACAAAGGACACCAAAACACTTATGCTACAAAGAGATAAGACCTGGAAACTTTACAGCAAAAATAAGCACCCTGCTACCCTCCTTAAATATAGGCAACTTTGCAATCTAACTAAAAAGCATGTTACAAATGAAAGAAAACCTTATTACACCAAACTACAGGCTACCCACACCAAAAATCCTAAACAATTCTGGAACTCCATCAACTCTCTTTTGCACCCTGGTACCAAATCCAATCCTTGTCCTGACAACAATAAAACTGACACAGAAATTGCCACCCTTTATAACTCCTTCTTTACTAACTCTATAGCTGAACTTACCAAGACCTTCTCCAACCAAATCTCCTCCCCTCCTCCCAATCCTACTTCCCCTTCCTCTCATCAACCCTCCACTCTTATTCCTTCCCCCCTTTTCATCTAAAACCCGTCTAAATCTCCTACATCAAAAAGCTTCTTTCCAGACTTAAGCCATGCTCCAATGCCCCTGACAATATTCCCTCACTCTTTCTCAAGCTCGCCACAGATGGTATTGCCATCCCTATCAGCATTCTCATCAGTAGGTATATCCAGGAATCTTATGTCCCCAAATTATGGTGTGCTGCCTTTATCTTACCCCTCTATAAAGGAGGCAAAAATAATAGCATCTCTAACTTCCAACCAATAGCCATTATTTCCCCAATTTCAAAAATCCTTGAAAAATGCATCCACCTGCAACTCATGCCCTACCTCATCAATAATCAACTCCTCACCCCTACCGGCTTCCGTCCTGGCCATAGTACAATAACTGCTCTCCTCTCTTTAGTGAACCATGCCCGAGACTCTGGAAAAAATGTCTCAACTGTCCTTCTCAATCTATCCAAGGCATTTGACACTGTCTCTCATACCCATCTTCTGAATCACCTTTCTAACCTCATTCTTGCCCAGAAATCCCTTACATGGTTCAGTAGTTATCTCTCTGACAGATACTAGGCTGTGAAATGGCAAACTGGTACCTCAACCTTCCTACCTACCCCAGCCGGGGTCCCCCAGGGGTCTGTACTCAGACCAATGCTCTTTAATATATTCATCAATAATTTTCACACTGCAATTCCAAACACTCAAATAGTGCACTATGCAGACTACTCCACTTTAGTATGCTCTGCTCATAGCCTTCCTGAGCTCCAGGCAAAAACCCAATTAGCCTTTACAACTACAGAGAACTGGATGATTCAAAACCATCTCTCCCTTAATGCCAATAAATCCAAAATCCTTCTTTTGTCCCCCTCAAAAGCCCTCTCTCTCAGCAAACAATCCTTCAATATCATTAGCTACCAACCCCACTATAGAAGTTGTTCCTTTTGCTAAACTTCTTTGGGTTACCATTGATGAACACCTGATGTTCGATACACATGTCCAATTAAATGTTAAGAAAACTCATCAGAAACTTGGTATGCTATACAGAAACTCTCACTTTCTCTCCACTTCTACAAGGCAAACTCTCACCACTACCAACTTACTACCATCACTACTGTACGGTGCACCACTACTAACAAACCTCTCTTCCACCATCTCTATAAAACTAGAAATCTGTTACAACAAAATCTCTAAATTCGCTACTAAATCTAACCACTCCTCCCATCAATGTACCTCTCTCCAAATGCTAAACTGACTAGTGCTTCCCAACCTTGAATACCTCCAACTCACTACAGCCCACAAATTAATCTTTAAACCTACTGCATGCCCTGCTGTAGCAAATATCTTACCATTTTACAAAACTCACAGACCCCTGAGATCTGCCCAAAAAAATCTACTTTCTGTATACAAACCAAAACGTCCTGCTGGCCAGTTTCTCCTATCCTTTTCCTTAGCCAAAAAATGGAACTCTCTCCCACCCTCGCTACGAATCTCTAAAAACTTTGAACACTTCAAATCCCAGCTCCATTCCTACCTCTCCCATAATTGGAAATGTAATTGCACTCTACCTACCTAATCCTGCTAATGTCCCTATCCTGCTAATTGTCTCCTATACATGTACTTCCACATGTACCTCTACAGCTTCCCCTCTCTGAATATAACATAATATAACATCGAAACCTTGAATGCATATAATGTAAATACTGTACATAGCTTTGTAACTCTACTTTCTCTCCCTATCTGGAAATGTTCTCTTTCTTTTCTACCTACATATAAGGTTGATGCTAAGAGATGATGCTAACTAGCTACGATAATCATCTCTGACATGTGTGTACTCCACGTTTGCTACTAAACAATCACCTCTTTCTCCACTGTACATCTGCCTTTCTCTACTTACACCAGATTCTTTTTCTACTAAACAACCACCTCCTTCTCTACTACTCAACTGCCCCTCTCTTCTTGACTAGACATTTGACACCGTTTCCTACACAGAATTTTAAGTTTTTGTAATGGAACAAATAATTAAAGATTGTAGGGGCTTTATAACTGAACATAACAACATTACAACAGTGAACAATAATATTAATGCTAGGAATGTTGATATTAATAAATTATTTATATCTACCTTCAATATGGAAAGTTATGAGAGTATTAGGATACTAAAAAGAAACTGGGCAATATTTTCAGTTAACAAGGAAGTATTGAAAATGGTAGATAATAAACCATGGGTTGTGTTTAAAAAGGACAAATCCATTAAACAAATGTTGGAAAGACAAAAAATTGATAGTAATGGAAGACAGAAAGAGATTTTCAAATGTGGAAGGTGTTCACAGTGTCCCTATATAATAGTTAATGCTGAAATAATTATTAATGGGAGAAAATATAAAACTTTAGGTTGTTATTATTGTGAAACAAAGGGTGTGGTTTGCATTGCTTGTTGTCAGTGTTGTTCAGCCTCCTACATAGGTAAAACTTGTAGAAATTTAAAAGAGAGAATTTACAAAACCTGATTGATATAAGGAGGGAAAAGAATACAAATGCCTTTTTTAGATATTTGACAGTTTCCTACACACAATTTAAATTTTTTTGTAATGGAACAAATAATTAAAGATGGTAGGACTTTTATAACTGAAGAACATTTAAGTAAATGTGAATTAAAATGGCAATTAATTACAAATGCTATAAACCCACCAGGCCTAAACAAAAGTTGTTCTATTGTGCCTGTTTTAAAATTGAGACGTTTAGAAATATAAGTATACATTTATTTAATTATTAAGCTTGTATATGTATGTAGGCCACAGTGGTGCAGCAGTTAGCTTTGTCACTTCACAGCAAGAGGTTCTCCGTTCGATTTTCGGCTGGAGCGCCTTCTGTGTGGAGTCTGCATGTCCTCCCCGCAGTTGAGTGATGGCAAAGACATGCAGGTAGGTGAGTGCGTGAATGGGTGTGCCTTCCTTGAAGGTTGGGCATTGGGCTGGCAACTTGGCACCGTAAAAATCCACTGCCAATTATGAGTGGACAAGAGTTCCACTGTGGCGACCCCTAACCGGGCGAAAGACATTACTATTAAGCTTGTATATGTATAAATGTATTTTATGATACATACTCATTTTTATGAGTGTGTAGGTATGCATGTTTAAACAGTATTTTAATTGATTAATGGATAATAGTAGTTGATTGGTGGAGAAGGAAAATAAATTTGTATTTAAGGGTTTGTTGGTTTTGAAGAGTAAGTTCTGAAGAAGTCTTTGACGAAAGCGCTTAACTCTGACCATTGCATTAAGGGTTTATTTAAATTTTACTAAGTGTGGTGTTATTACAAACCAGTTGTTCCAGTGTGCATTTGTGCTTGGTTTTGCAATTAATTATATTGGTTACTAGACATATAATAAACCTCCAGACACTGGACCCAGCCCAGTTTGGTTTCGTCAGGGCAGATCATGCCTACTCAACCTGGAGTAGTGGATGAGGGAAAAATCATTCCCACTGCCTACCTTGACCTGGCCAAGGCATTTGACATAATACTCCACTTGGGCATTGTTGACAAACTCAACTTAGGTACAAACCCATATGTCCCCTGGTGGATAGCCAACTGGCTCACAGACAGGACCCAGGAAGTTAGAATTGCAGAGTCCATCTCTACAAACAGGCCAGTCACAAGTGGAGTCCCTCAGGGATCAGTCTGGTCTCTGGCTGACTAAATGTGCAGATGATTGCAAATTAGGAGCTGTCATTGAATCTCATATTGACACAAATGTTCTCTTGGAGGGGTGGGCACAGACTAACAACTGGTGTCAGAGCCACGGACTAAAACTAAGTGCCAAGAAATGCATAATAGTATTCTTTGGGAAGTCATCCATCCCTGGTAACTATCATATTGACAACACACCCCTTAGAGTTGACCCAGTAGTCAGGGAGTTAGGGACACACACATATAGTAATCTGGCCTTTGATCATCATGTGTCTACAGTGGTGAGGAAGTCATTCTATGTTGAGCAAATTATAAACAAAGGTATGGCATCTAAGTCCAAGGAAGTCATTGTTCCACTGTATTCGTCATTCATCAGACCTATCATTGAGTACAGTGACCTCTTTGGTATGTACCTATCCAGGCATATCCAACAACTGGAACATCCACAGAGGTTCCTCACTAAAAGAATACAGGGCATAAGTATTATGTCCTCTGCTGACCACCTCAATGCCCTATCCCTGTATTCTGTCTCCTACAGGTTTTTGAGGGGAGATCTATGCCTGGCATACAGGGCATTGTCAGACCCCACTCTGATGGACCTTCTGCATATCCACAAAACAAACAGTATCATAATTTCTCATTCTAAAGACTTGAACCTTGCTTGTGATATAAATATGATCTGCTGGAGAGATAGGTATGTAATCCAGAGACTACCAGTCTATGGAACAGGCTCCCCATCCATGTGAAGCAGAGTTCCTTTCTAACCTAATTCAAGTGCAACTTGGACAGTTGGGTGGGAAACTGGAAATTCATCCCTGGTTTGGCACCTATGTCTCTAATGCAAACAGGTAACCTGTAAATGGTTCCCCTCCCAGTCCCATGCTTACATTTATCAAGGGTATTAGACCTTGTCAGAGATTTGGGATGCATGGCTAGGCTGAAAAAGACCCTGTGGTCATTAGCCAAGTAAACACCTATGATCCTATAAACCTTTTACTTAAAAGGTAAAGCCATTGTTTCAGGAAATAAAAGTTTTGCAATCAGAGAATAAGTCACTTATTTTTTAACATTTTTATTTTAGAAGCAGTTTTCCAGGAATTCAGCTCACTCTGTCTCTTGACATATACACTATTCGAATCAATTACTTCAGTATTATTAAGGATTTTACTTTTGTTGACAAAAGTGGATACCTCCTCCAGTGTGTCAAATATTTTAGCTTATTCAGAAAGAAATAATTAGATTTTTTACAGAAAACTCCAAAATAGTGGCTTTAATATTCTTCTTTTAAAATTCCTTGATTAGTAGTAAGCAGGATTTTTTACTCAATACTTTTCTGGAATAATCATTGTGAAATCTGACTAGCTGTTCACCTATTTTAATAGGTGGGCTGAAACATGCTATTTTTAATATTTGATCTTTTTTGAAGCCAGGCATAAACTTACCTATAATTGAATAAGGCGGTGAGTTTTACTTCTTTGAAGGTGTTCTCGTGGATCTATGTGGCCTTTCAATTTCAAAAGATAAAGTTTCAAGTGGATGTAATGTTTTATGAACCAGGTTGTTAAGACATTTATTATGTCTCCCTCATTCTTTTCAAGCATATCATAAATGCTAATGTTATTTCATCTCAGTCTGTTTTCTAAACCATCAACTTTATCTATGAGCCAGTTATTTTGTTTTAAAAGAAATTCAGTGTGAGGCTCACCTTCAGTTATTATCCCTTCATGTCTTTTTTAACACAAGACTCCTGGTTACTATTTCTTGAGTGGCTCATATTGAAGTCTCTTCTCTCTTACCAAGCAATTGAACTTTTGACAGGAAAATGACAGCTTTTGAAGAACTTGAAGCTGTAAATCTTTTCTCTGACTCTTAGTGAATAAAATTAGTTAAGTATCTCCAAATTTTCATTTTTTAGTATATTTGCTGTCAGAGAAGTTTTCAGTCACAGAGCTTTCACAAGTTGCTCTTCTCAGTTAGACATCCTAGACACACCCCCTCCACTGCCATTCTGAGCTTCATACAATGATGGACTGCTGCCACTGTCACATGTGTTTTACAGTTTCATTGTCTTCTTTCTCCTTCCACACCATGCTTAATAGATCATTATAGCTTCAGTTATATTCACTACAAACATGACAGCCATCTACTTCCTTAGGAGAATCCCCAGTGGACTGATGTTATCAGGACATCAATGAGAATAAGTCACCGAGACACACTTGATACTTCTAAAGGCATTTCAGTTTGAAAATTCCACAAGATGTTTCCATGCTATTCTAACTACATAACAGCAGACAAGATGGCATAGTCTCAACTAAAAGTCAAGATGCCATGAATTATAATACAGTCAAAAGCCCTGTCTGCCTTCCTTATGATCTCGTTACTAATATTTACAAAGTAAGACTAATTAAATGTTGTTCATATATCAAGGAGTGTCACAGTATTCTCGTTATGTTCTCTTTCTATGACCAGGAACATAAAAATGAAGTTTCAGCTCTTTCTCATTATAGCTTATCATATGTTTGCAAGAAGACAAAATGTTTGTTTCATGCACACTGTCATTCTGCACTTGCAGAAACACTTGTTAGCACGATGTGTGTGCTAAAAAAGCTGCATTGCTGTTATGTTTGTTGATATATCAGAATTCATACAGAATATTTGGCTGCGTACAAAATGTCTGGCGCTGCAAACATACCGCTTGTTAGTCTGACTTTTAATTGCAGTCAGAAGAATACATGCACACACACAAATATATATATCTGTAAATCTATATATATATATATATATATATATATATATATATATATATATATATATGGATGGGTGTACTGAATTATGTTGGAACACTACAATGTTGATGGCCGATTGATTGACAACAAAAAGTTGACATATGCAGATGGCTGACAGGTGTTATAGATCAACAATAACTGGATATGGGAATATTCCCTTTACCTGAGGAGTGTGCGGTCTTACATTTGGTATATATAATTAGCATGGAGTGTGGGGGATGTTATTTTGTTTTACTTGGTTTCATGCAATGCTGATGGCCGATTGATCAACCACAAAAGGTTGACATATGCAGATGGTCTACTCACTACAGATTTACTATGAAGGCATCTAATATGTTTCTTGGCTTAATTCATTTCCTGACTGAAAGTAACTTTGGATTCATGGGTTCCAGAACAATAGAGCCAGGGGAGAGGGGAGCACCCCCTCCCCACTTTTACAGCTGCAAGATCTGTTGGGAAAATTAATGAAGTGGAGTTTTCATGTGGGGAAGTTAAACTAACTAAACTAGCTGTTCTTGTTCTCTTATTGCTCTGTGTTACAGGAGTTATGCTGCCGCTGTTGGTGCTGCCAGAATTATGCTGGTAAGGAGAGTTTTGTTCTTATATTTGCAGGAGTTATGCTGCTCCTGTATGTATGTGTGTGTGTGTGTGTGTGTGTGTGTGTGTGTGTGTGTGTGTGTGTGTGTGTGTGTGTGTGTGCGTGTGTTTGTGTGTGCAAAATGCCCGAGTTAGGTGCTACTCAGGCTCAAACAAGAGCCTGAATTCTCTACCCATACCACCACTTGTGATTCAGGGAGTTGAGTACATAGCTATGCACTGTCCAGATTTTCACAGAATATTTGGCTCATGCTTTTGGTCTGTTCCTCTTAGAATTTGTGTTTTTCTGGCAAATCAGTGAGAACTGAATGCACTAAATAATGATAGCTCTTTAAGTTTCAGTCTTCCTATCTTTCAGGAAACACATGGGAACACAAAACACTTTATTTTAGCAACTTTCTAAGATTATACAAGCAATATTTAAAATGTGTCCCTGGTTTTGGGCCTTTGCCCCCCCCCCAATAAATTTTGGCTTTTTGCAGATTTCTTGTGCTGCGAAGTTGAGAGATTTAGTTGATCATCAAGTGGATTTTGAAAGGAGCTGAGAGCTTCAGGGAAGAGAAGTTAATGCTGCTTATGCTAAGTTGTTTGCATTCTTAGTAGCACAACAGGTAATATACTTGCATTTAATGAAGAAGGCTGTGGGTACAGTATACAGATGGATCGCTGATACTGTACTGTGTTGTACTTTAATGGGAGTGGAAGCTGCAGTCCTATGAATGTACTCCTTTGGAGGAGTTACTTAGTAACTATGAACCCGTTAGTTTGCCACCCATTCCCCCATTGCAAAATTACTAGCTTATCATTTTTTAATGTAGCATAGGCAATTTATTCTTCAAGGGCAACCGGCACTTTATTTGTAGATGAAACAATGAAATATAAAGTTGTTTGCTAGCTGCAACCTCTGAGTTAGTTACATATACCTTTAATGCGGAATTATTTAGATGACTTACTTCTGCAGAGATTTTGCATATTTACTGATATTGGTGGAATGTAACAACAGAAGTTTGAGTGGCTTTTTTTGGTTGAAATTTTTTGAAATGGGTAGTTTTGTCATTATTGGTTCATACATTTTGTTTCATTGCTCACTAGAAGACTGTTCCAAACTTCAAATTTAAAACACATTCTAATAACTGGTGCTGTATTATACAAGGAATATAATTTAATACAATCAGTTTAATGCAATCAGGAAGGTGAATCAAAGAATGTATACATGTATGTTTGATCACAGGATGCAGGAGATCAAAACAGGGGAAGAGACCAGTCACCAATGGTGTCTCCAAGAGTTCGGTGCTGAGACTTTTTCTGTTTGGCATATACATCTCAAAAGTAAAAGGAAATATCAATGGGGTTTGTGCGATTAAGTTTGAGATGACTGCAAGCTAGGAGCAGTTATTGAATCCCCAAATGACTTAACCATCATGCAGGAAGGTTTGACCCAAACAATAGCTGGTGCAAGAATCATGAATTGAAACTAAACTCCAAGAAATACATTATCGTATTCCCTGGGAAGTCATCTCCTACAGGCAACTGCCAAACTGACAATGCCCCCTGAGAACTGACCCATTTGTTTGGCATTTAGGAACTTGCATGTACAGTGACCTACCTTTTGACCAACATGTGCCTAGAGGCATAAGAAAGTCTTTCTATATTGCACAGCTTATAAACAAATTGATTGTGACTAAATATAGAGATGTTATTGTCCCCCTTTACAAAGCCCTCATTAGTCAATCGTTTTGTATAATGCCCACTTTGGCATATATCTGTCCATACCCATGCAGCAATTGGAATACCCATAGAGATACCTTACTAAAAGGATACAAGTCCTAAACAGTAGGTCTTGCATGGACCACCTCAAAGATTTATCACTATACTCAGCATCCTACGGAGTGCTTAGAAGTCATGTGTCTGGCATAAAAGGCATCCTCTGACCTAATACAGATGGACCTACTGAACATCAGCAAGTCAAATGGCATTAGAAATACTCAGTCCAGGTATCTAAAGTAAATGTTGTGGAGAGATGGTTATATATCCAGAACAGACTATCCAGTCAATAAAACAAAGCTCACCCCTGTCCATATTGAAATGCAACTTGGATCTAAAGATGGGTAATAGAAACTGTACTCCAGGGTTCCATTTGAATAAATATGCAGAAGCTGTTGACAGCATCAAACTGTTTGAAAATATGTTGCAGGCAACTAAATTCAAGAAAATCCACAGGGACTATCAGGATTTTCTTAAGGGACAAATCTTTACCCGGCCGAGGGAACCACAGGAAAGAACTGGTAATCGTCAGTGCTCTGGGATGATGGAATTGAGAAGGTCAACATCTATTCTAGGTCAGGAACAATGAAATTAGGTGAATAATTCAGATGTGACACCTACAGAGATTTTATCCTCTATAGAAGCAACAACAAGCATGGTGAATCAGTTGCAGGATGTGGAGCCAGTAAGCTCAGCACAACCAAACAATTTATAGCCAGGAGCCAGGCCGAAAACTTTTAACTTGACAGAAATGGAAAAGGGGTTGAATTTTCTCACTTTCTTAGTACCAGTGCGCAAGAAGAACGAACACAGAGAGGCCACTCCCACTAGAGGGAAGTGAAGAGACGGAAAATAGTGGATTGATTGTTATGGGTGAGTATAATGTATTTAATTTATCTAATGTGATTTTAACCCCAGAATAGTTATGAGTTTTGGGGAAAGGTCTGTCTTTTATACCAAGTAGAGGCTCAAAAGTAAGTGATGTTATTTTAGATTTGCATATGTTTGGGCACAATATAGCACTGAGATATATATATATGGCAATAATATGAATGCACGTACAATGTTAAAACATCCAAGTACATTTGTACCAATAATACACCCAACAATAAAAAACTTTTTTAAGGACATGTGAATTTGAAATTAAAAATTATTTTGACAAATGTTATAGTAAATATGATAACTTGAATGCTTCTGAAAAGGAAGCACTAAATTCTTTGATAGAAGATGAACGTATTGTAATTAAGTCAGCGGACAAGGGTAGGGGTGTTGTTGTTTTGAATACTGCAGCTTATACCTCAGCTTTAAATGATTTACTTAAAGATGCACAAACGTATTCAAGTGTTTCTCATATAATGACAGTGGCGGCAGGTGACTTCAAATCAAAGGGGGGCTGCAGGAGACAGCTGAATGGGTGGGGTCAAGGGGGTGTGGCCAATCAGAAAGGGGAGGAGCTATGCTCAAAAACCACAAAAACTAACTTTAATTAAATACACTGCCCTGGGTGGCAAACCATCATTATGAGAGTCCAATCAAGACAAAAATAAGTGTAGAAGAATAAAAATATTTCAATGCATTGGCTGCATGACAGCTTACTTATCTAGATGGAAACAAAAAGGATGTGAGGCATGAAAAAATAAATTACATTTTAAATACATTACTGGAATGCCAGTCAAAATCAAGTATAAGAAAAAACAGAAGCACTCAACTCAAACCACTTCTCCTTGCACTGCAGTTCTAATTATAAATTTATATTCAGCTTTATTAAAGTACCAAGTAACATGCTGAAAGTAGAAATCTCTGTGATGCCCCCACTTGTAAAAATGTTTCTTATCCAAAAAAGACCTGCTGCCTGACAACTATCTACTTGTTTCATGAGGAAAACATGATCAAAGTAAAAAATGAAAAGCAAACAAGAAACAAGCTCAAGATACATTGCTTAAAGGATTACTGTACAGGTTATGGACCACACATGACTGGCATTCTGTTTAGTTTACGGGTAAAGTCTGTAGAGATGACTGGAAGTCTCCAACAAGTGTAATGAGCTTTTTAAAATAATGGAATCCTGTCCTTTAATACCAAAGGCTTATACATTATCTAGTCAAGTATTCTCTGCATGGCAACAACAGAAAGGCTTTCAATGTTGGCAATTCTTTAACAGTATGCTTATTAAAGCTTACTTGCATCTTACACTCTCAGACAAGCTTACCTTATGGTCATTAAAGCATTGCTACTTAAACACAGAGCAACAGGCACTTTGAGTAATAAGCATAAATCAGAGTAATAAGCATAAATCAACAGTACAAAAATATGACAGAAACCAGACCGTTCTGAAAAATCAAGGACAGATGAAAAGCCACTGTAGTACTTGTGTCTATCTTGGATGGGGCGGGGGGGTCACTGCACATTTACACTGCATAACTACTCCTTGACTTGCTTGGACACATCCAGAGTCACTACATGGGGGAATGGGGTGCAACAAGTATGTCACAATTTGAAATGTCTCTGGCTGACTGTGATGGCCCTGACACATTTGTCATACCTCTCAACCTCAGAGCAAGAAATCTGGACATACACAGAAGTGGGACAAAGGCCCAAAAATAAGGACAATTTTTAAATATTGCTCTAATAAACTTAGAAAGATAATAGAATAGGTCTTGCATTAGTATGAATTTTCTGAAGGGTATAAAATCTGAAACTCAAATGTCTGTCATTTTCTAACTTCAGTCTTTAGTGATTTGTCACTAATTTGCCAAAAAACACAATTTTATGAAAAATGGACCAAAAAGTGATGCAAAAATATAAAATAGCCACACAATACAGCTGGGAACCTGTCAAAGAAGGGACACTTTAATATTAGTACTGCTAACTTGAGCAGCTGACAAAATAAAAGAATCTACATGCATTTCAAGTAATCTATAACTTTGATTATTACAGTTATTTCTTAATTGTAAACCCTCCATGTTTTCTTCCAAAATTGCTATTTTGCGGAGGGATTATTAGGGGGAAGAGCAACATTTTGAGCCAAAATCGGGGACAGTTGAGAGGTTGGCTATGCCTAATTCTATAAAGCAATTTATTTGCATGTACCTCTCAACCTGTTAATGCAGTAAATCTGAACAAGGCCAAATATATTGGGGGAACATATAAACAGTACTAAAAATTGCTCTTGTATAAATTGAGACAATTGATAGAACAACTCTTACTTTAACATGCATTTTTCTGAAGGTTATGAAGTCTGAAACTCAGTGTATCATTATTCAGTGACTTAATTCCTAAATGATTTGCTAGAAAACTACAAATTTTATGAAGAACAAACCGAAAATAAGAAGCAAGAAACTATTCATTCTTTGAAAATCTGGACAGTTGGGAGGTATAGTTCAGCTGGGCCTGTCTGAGTTTGCTGCTCTTCCCCCCTGACAAAATCATGGTTGAATGGAGCCTCTGCAGCCATTCCAATGAACCATTACTTGGCTATTTTACTCCATTTACCATAAACACTAATGTGCATACTGCTTTACTTCTATGATGAGTTGGACTTCATTTGAAAGTTTTATTTTGTATTTTACAGCACAAACACTAAGATATCTGCTAAACAAACTTGACATTAAAACTTCTCTGCCCTTGAAACTCACATTCATTGAAACAACATTAAAACCCACATTCAAAGAACATACATTTTACCCGTGGCAGATAAAAATTAATTCTGGGCTGTTTTCAAATCATAGGCCCCTTGCATATGAAACATACATGTGCTCTTTGATACACCTTCCTATTGCTTTGAACATTTTTCCAGTAAACAATGAAACAAAACTGCCCAATTCAGAACATTTCCATCATAAAAGTCTACTCAAACTTCTACAGTCCACTATTATCAGTAAATATGCACAATTCTACAGTCCACCATTATCAGTAAATATGCACAATCTCTGAAGTAGTAAAAAAGACATCTAAATAATTCCATGTTAAATAAATCTGTAATGAAGAGGTTGCTGTTAGCAATCACCTTTACATTTCATGGCTTCATCGAAAAATAAAGTGTCTGATGCCCCTGAGGAATAAATTGCCTAAATTACTTTAAAAATAAGCTAGTAATATTGCAATAGGAAATGGATGGCAAACTGATAACAGGCTCATAGTTAGTATCTTAACTTTCAGTACGGCAGCATTCACCCCTTATGGGAGTAGAACCAACAACCTTCTGCATCAAAAGCAAGTACACAACCTGTTGTACTATTAGCAATGTGAGCCAACTTACCATAATCAGCACAAAACTTCTCTTCCCCTGCAGCTCTCAGCTCCTTGTAAAATCTACGCAATACTCAACTGCATCTCAACTTGCCAGCACAAGAAGTCTGGAAAAAGCCAAATTTATTGGGGTGGGTCAAAAGGGCAAAAACCAGGGACACATTAAACATTGCTTGTATAATCTTGGAAAGCTGCTAGAATAAAATGCTGTTACCACCATACATTTAACTGCCAAGGTCCCTGTGCAAAAGAGTCAGAACAACATATCACTATGCCAAATCACCTGCTTTTTGAAAGAAAAATGCTGTGTTACCACCGTACATTTTACTGCCAAGGTCCCTGTGCAAAACAGTCAAGAGCAACATACCACTACGCCAAATCAGCTGCTTTGTGAAAGAGAGGAAGGCTGAAACTTAAATGGCTATCATTTAATGAATTCAGTTCTCACCATAGCTGTCAACCTCTTAGCACAAAACACCTGGGCAAACCCAGTAATGAGGGAATACAGCCCTCAAACATATTCAGTGAATTAAGTTCTTGCCATAGCTGTCAACCATAGCACAGAAAACCTGGACAAAGCCAATAACAGGGTATTACAGTCCCAAAAATAAGGACAAATTTCAAATAGTCATCTTATAAACTTAAAAAATTGCTATAATAAAAGGTTGTGTTACTATATATTTATTGCTAGAATAAAAAGTTGTTTTACTATGTATTTTCTGAAGAATATGAAGTCTGAAATTCAAATGCCTGTCAATTTTACTTCTGACGGAACAAAACAATTTTCAGCAGAGGCCCAGGGAGAAATATTGTAGACACATGTCTTTGTAAAATGGCAGGACACCAGAGCAAATCCACACAAACACAGGGATAAGATTCAGACTCCACACAGAAGGCACCCCAGCCAAGAATCAAACCAGAAAACCTATAGCTGTGAGGCAACAATACTGCCACTGCACCATCAAATATGTAAGGACACCAGAGCAAATCCACACACACAGGGATAAGATGCAGACTCCACACAGAAGGCACCCCAGCTAAGAATCAAACCAGAAAAACCTATAGCTGTGAGGCAACAATACTGCTACTGCACTATCAAATATGTAAGGAAGTAAACATTCAGAAACCTGAAGTCTTTAATTCAAATGCCTGTCAATTTGTTAATCAGGACAGTCTGACTTGGAACAAAAAAACAATTCTCAGCAGAGGCCCAGGAAGAAATAATGCAGACATGTCTTTGTAACATGGGAGGACACAAAAGCAAACCCACACAAACATAGGGAGAAGATACAGACCCCCCCACAAAGAAGGCACCCCAGCCAAGAATCAAACCCAAGAACCTGCAACTGTGAGGCAATAATGCTACCACTGCACCATCAAATTTCAAGCATTGCAATATTTAAAAACCACAGATATTATGAGGAATAGATCAGATCAGATCAAATATGAGGCAAAAATCTGCAATTTTTTTACAAATGGTGGTGGGTAGGGAATTCAGGTCTTTAACACCTACATACAAGGTACAGGGTTCAAGCCTGAGGTATTCCCTACCACACCACCATGAGTCTAACCACTGGGGCATTTTCACACAGACACACACACAGACACACACACACACACACACACACACACACACACACACACACACACACAGCAAATCCCTCCAGCAACCATAAACAGCAAATCCCTTCAGCGACCATAAACAGCAAATCCCTCCAGCGACCATAAACAGCAAATCCCTCCAGCGATCATAAACAGCAAATCCTTCCAGCGACCATAAACAGCAAATCCCTCCAGCGACCATAAACAGCAAATCCCTCCAGCAATACTCACTTACCTGATGATGTATCATGTCTGACCAAGCACCAAAATCCATGACATTGAGCAATCCAGCCAGCGACCAAACCCTGCTACACCTACCTCCTGAATGAGCCCGCGCGAGAGCAGCTCACCTCTTAGTCCTGATTGGATTTTCCTGCTCACCTCTTAGCCCTGATTGGATTTGACTGCAGCCGATGCAGTCCAGACCTCCTCTTCTGTGCAGTCGTTCCCGCAATGATTCCTGGGTGCATTTGCAGCAAAGATTGCTGGGTACCTGTGTTTCTTTATCTGGACTGCAGTCTGGACTCGTGTTTTTTTTTTTTGTTTTTTAGTTTAACAGATTTTTTTTCTTTCTTTTCTAGGTGGGAGGGCTGCAGTCAGATACCACGAGCCGCCCCTGTATAATGATGAGAAATATAATTTGTAAAGTGAGAGCAAAACTTGAAGAACTTAAGGGACAGGGATTGTTGGAACAAGATTTGTTAGACTTTTTTCATACTGAACATCCTGTGACACCAATATTTAAAGCGCTTCCAAAAATCCCCAAAATTGTAATGCCACCACCTGTGAGTAATTTATACCTACTATAGTCTCAGGTAGGCAGTGGATAACAGAACGCTTATCCATATGATTGGAAACTAAACTGAAAATAGTGATGCAGTGTTACCCACGAATATTAAAAGACACAAGACATTTTTAATATGTTATTGGAGATTGTAGAAAACAAAACAGTGGCCAATGTATTAATGGTCACTCTTGATGTCAATAACCTTTTTACTGTTATTAGTAATGACTATGGCTTAAATGCCATCAGGGAAGTACTAAAAGTAAAGAAAGTGTTTGATAGGAGAAGAAACCAGTTAATTCTGGAAGTTCTACAACTCTTACTTGAAAATAATGTATTTATGTGTAATGGTACATACTGTAGGCAAAGACAGGGTGTGACCATGGGCTAGTGTTGGCATATTGGGAAGAAATGAATGCCCTTATTAATGACCAGTGGTAGAGTGACCATTTACTGCATTATGTTCGATTTGTGGATGATGTTTATATTTTATGGCAACGTAGTGAGAATGAACTGATAAGATTTGTTAAGCATCTAGAGACAACCACTGATTTTCTAAGGTTTACAGTAAAAAGTGATTTTAAATCTATAGACTTTTTGGATGTAAGAATAACCAATGATGTAGGGACTGGCATGTCAACCTCTCTATATAAGAAAAATTGTTGGAGCAATCACTATCTAGAATTTTCAAGTATGCACCCTAGACATAGTTTTAAAAACATAGTAGTGGGACAGGGTTTACTTACATCGAGACTATGCACAGAAGAAGCCAACTTTGAAAAAGAGCTGGAGAGTTTACAGAACCATATGGTACAAAGGGGCTACACAAATAATCTGATGCAAGAGGGGTTAGAAGTAGTGAAGAGAGATAGAAAGGGAAAGGCTAGACCATTTTTTAAAGTTAATGAGACACAAAGCCATGAGAACAACACAATGACACAGAATAGTAACATAGAAAGAAATAATAAAAATAGGCTTATGTTACAATACAGCAACGATATTAATGGGGTCTGCAAAATAATTAAACAAAACTGGAAAATCTTGTTAAGTGAGGATAGATTTAAAAGTATAGTGGACGAAGAACCAAGTATTGGTTTTAGACGCAACAGTAATCTGAAAGATATCTTGTGTAAAGAATCAGGAATGAGAAATAAAAACAAAACCGTATTGACATCAGATAGAACAGGTACTTTTCCTTGCAGGCATTGCAAGACATGCTTCATGATTAGTGATAAGAATAGCTTTGTTCACGCCATAAATAAAAAAGGAATATATATTTAAGTTATATGCAGACTGCCATACGGAGAATGTGGTATATATTGCGGTGTCAGTCATGCCCCAGTTACTATGTAGGGAAAACTAATTGTAAATTGAAAAGCAGAATACATCACTTGTACAGCATTAGACAGAAAAATGAACGACATTCTCTGTATGTGTATACTTCTAAGAATCCAACACACACTTTTTTAAGTTCATGGTTATACAGGTTACTCATGTGAGTAGAATGGGGGGGGGGGGCATAGTGAATGTCACTGAATGTAATGAACTACACTGGATTATAGAACTAGCAGCAAACCATCCTCCAGGGTTGAATACATGTATACCTTTAAGCCCTTAGGAAAAGGAGGGAGTGAGATGATTGGTGGTTGCGTTTTTAAATGTATTTAAATAGATTCATGAAAGCTGTTTCATTGTCTGATGAAGGGTTATCCCGAAGGCGCTCACAGTTTTATCACTATTTTATATGTTTTTATGGAATAAAATTTTGCAAGCCTGTTTGGACTCGACTGTTTTCTTGAACTTAAATTATGTACAGTGTGATAACATTTATTCTCACTAGGGCTAATATACAATTATCAGCCATGGGATAGGCAAGACCAATCAGAAAATGTTAATTCAAGCACCAAAATGGAAATTGGCTAAGCTTAAAATGTCCTCTAAGTGAACCTATGTTGTGGTATTAAATAGTTTTAAAAAATTGCCCTTTTTAGATCACTAAGTGCCCCTGTCACCCCCCCCCCCCCCCACCCAGTCTTCAACAGCTTCTGGCGCCTCTGATTGGATTGCAATGTACACAAATAGTGCTGAAAGGTATTCTGTTTATGTTTGAAATGTAACGCTCTAGAACTAACAGTAATACTGCTTAAGATCATTAATAAACTATAACAAGAAAAGATAATAGATCCAACACTCTAAAAAAAGTGATGTGCAGCATTTTGTAATGAATAAAGTACAAAAAAAAAAAAGGGTAACTGCAGTGGAAGGTCAGCTAGCAATGAGATGGGAAGAAATGTAATCAGCAAAGAAAATTGAGAGTCTGGAACATAGTAAGTAGACCAGATATCAGTTAGTAAGGGTCGCAAACAAACAATTTAAAAAGGCAAAAGTACATTCTTTGATTTTATACTACATACTGGCTTGCACACCTAGATTCAATACACTTTGTTATACTCACTAACACTATAGAGCACTAGGTACAAGGAGCTCAAAGTTACCCAGGATAAATATCAACTTCTTATGTAAGCACCCATGCATGTGTTATAATTCCATCCCTTATGCTATATCTGCTTGTTGGAAACTAGGAGGCTCATGTATTATGGGTTGAACATCTCCCGTTTTCTCAGTTCCTTGTTTTTTCAAAGTGCCCATACTGGAGAATCCCTTGGTTATCAGGGGGTTTAAGCTTGTTGGAAGTAGTCACTGGGAACACTTGAGCTGTCAGCTTAATTCTTTGCCAGGAAATCAGTCTGAGTTTCTAGAACTGGAATTCCAAACATTAGGACTGTTTGGATAGGAAGCCTTGGAGCAGTAGAAAGAGCTGGTAATTCAGAAAACTACAGATATTTCATAGCCCATCAACATTTAGGTTCACAGGAGATTACTAAGCCAACAGCTCAAGAGCCTTTATAAGCCTAGCAATTATTACCTGAATTCTATCCGATTTCAGTCCCTATGGACTAGAGGATGGCTTAGGTTTGTGCCTATACTTTTGAGTAATTTATGGACTGTTCCCGTCCATAAGGGCCATGGGCACCACCCCAGGATTGAATTTATGATTCCCGATCCATTGATCTAAACTGTGTTTGAACAGGGTCATGTAAGTGCTCTACTTTACTTGAATAGGAAGCTTGTTCAAGAGAAGGGGTAATCTCTGAGACACATATCTGTCTCTCTAGCATGTTTTGTTCATGTCACAGCCCAAGTTTAGATGATTAGATTTGATGGTTTTCATGCAGGTTGTCTTGCGAATGTGTAACAGTTTCATCAGGGCTAGATTTGAGACTGCCTTGTAGGTTAGGCATAGATTACCTCTTAATAGTCAGTAGCAGACAGAGTAAAGGGATAGGGTTTTAAGTCAATCTACATAGGACATGTTGCTTACACCCTGTATTTTTTGTAAGGAACCTCTGAGGCTGCTCTAGCTATTGTAAGTGCCTTGTTAAGTACATACCAAAAGGTGTGTTGTACTCAGTTATTGGTCTGATGAAGGCTGAGTACAGTGGAACTATAACTTCCTTGGATCTGGATACTATGCCTTTACTTATAAGGTGTGCCACAAAGAAAGACTTCTTCACCACTATGGACACATGGTGGTCAAAGTTCAGGCTACTATCTATCTATGTACCTAGATCTCTCACCTCTAAGTCCACTTTTAGGGGTGTGCTATTATATATTTTTATTTGATTTGCATCTGTTTACTGTGATAGTACACTGGGCCTTGAGAACCCATTTTCAGTGGAGGCCCGGGGAGAAAAACTCCAACACACGTAACAATACGGAACAATATTAATATTATACAACAATATTAATGTTGCAATTTGCATGGGTATTAGACTTTACAAAGGGTATGATTATGCATTTTTTCCATTAAATTGTAGGGCATGGCTCTAGAACCAATCATATGTCTGAGTCAAATCATTTGTCTCTTCTGAAGGATATCTACATAACTGGTGGATTAAATGATTACCCCCAAATTGCATTCATCAGCAAACGTGGTCAGCCAAAGACCTTTGACATTAGCCTTGACATCACACAAGTATATTCCAAACAGGAAAGGTCTCAGCACTGAGCCCTGTGGCACACCACTAGTAAGTGGCCTCTTGCTGGATCTAGATTCTCCCATTCTAACATGTGGCCCGTCAGTGAGCCATTTAGCTAGCCATCTGATGACATAGGGATTTATGCTGAGTTTTGTGAGTTTATCTATAATTACCAAGTGGGGAATTGTGTCAAATACCTTAGCCAGATCAAGGTAGGCAGTATGCACTGTTTTATCCTCATCTACGGCCCTAATGACTTTTTCAAGGAAGTCCACCAGATTGAGCAGCATGACTTGCCCTTGACAAAGCCAAAATGGGTTTGTCCAATATTTGGAGGTTACCTAGGTCATTATTTATCAGGTCTATGATTATTCTTTCCACAGCCTTGCATATGACTAGTCAAACTTATGGGTCTGTAATTTCCTGAGTCTGTTAGTGGTCTCCCTTTATGCCTAGGGATGACTGTTGCTATCCTCCACTCTGTTAGGACAAAGCTAGCCTGGTGATTGTGGTTAAATAGAGATCCTAGTGGGCTGGATATGTTCTGTTTCAAGCTATGTAAAAGGCATCCTAGGATATTGTCAGGACCCACCAAAGCTGTGTTTTTATCTTTAGAGAGTACAATGGCAACTTGTTCTTTTTTGATAACTGATAGAAAAATGTGGATGGCATTTCATGGGGTGTAATCAGAAGTGATGGGGAGGTAAAATTTGAGCTGAATTTATCGGCCAGCATATTTGCTATATCTTCTGGCTGGGTATAGGTGATGTCATCTACAACTAAATCTGCACATTGTTGCGTGTTGTCCTTAAGATTGCAGACATAATTGAAAAAACTTATGGCTATCCTTAGCTTGGGATGCTTTTTTTGTCTCAAAATTCACTTTTGAAGACTTGCCTGGTCTCCTGATTTGCTTGTTTAGATTAATGAGGGAGTTTTTGCTCTGTTGTGCACATTGTCTCTTACTTCTAGACAGGACTTTTTTGCTTTTCTTGTATTATTGATCAGCATTGTTTCGACACAGCTTGCTTAATGCACTTGGATTTTCCTTTGCAGCACAGTTAGGAATTTCTTGCTTATAGAGTTTTCTTAGAAAAAAGCGGTACAGCGGCTTCAGGTATATCAAAAACATCCTGTCATACTGTCAGTTTTGCAGTTGAGCAGAAAATCTAAAAGCAGTAGGAATAATGTTTTTGTAACTCATGCCTGAACACACATGCTAATGCTTTCCTTCTGCTTATCACTCAACTGTGTAATCCTGGAATAAATTAACTTTCTGATTCTCCAACAGAAATACCTTTCCTTCCTTTGTGCTGTGCAAAGTAATCCTTTATCTGCATATTTTGATAATGTGAATATTATCTTTTAGGTGAAATGTTCCAGCAAGGAAGGGATTTGACACATCGGGGTGTTCTTTCAACTACTATGAAGTAGGAAAGGTTTACTGCTTTAGACAGAGACTCCTGAAGAAATTTTGCAGTTTTTATTTTCTGTCCCCAGTGTCAGACCCACCAAGTATAAGCAATTTCACATCTGGAAATGTTTTATTCTGTTGCAGCCACTGGATATAAGTATGGTGATCTTGGGCTGTGTCTTTAGTTTTCTGGATCTGTATAGAGTTCAGCAAAGTAGCTCTCTCTGGACATGCAGGTTTAGACTTTAAAGTCCAAATTTCTCTTCTATTTTATTGCCAAAATTTTCAGATCCATAGTGCTTGCTAAGACTTAGTTAATAATTTGGCCAGGTTAGCTAGTTAAGAACATATGGATGTGGCTCTTCGCACAGACCAGCTACACGGTATCTTGGATTAGGATAAACTATCCCGAGGATCCATTCTCTTTCAGCTGTTATGTCAGCAACAGTCAGTCCCTGCAAAACTGCACTGCTAGTAAATAGAAACACAACAAAATGTAGAAAATGAACTTACTGCTAATTTAATAAGCTTAAAATACTTTGTGGTCATTTCCACCACTCCAGCAGCAGTAGCTTTTATTTTTGTTGCTGACTGTAAAAAGCTATTTTGTTGCACGCCACTGTTAAAATCATAGATACTACTGAAGGACATATGACATTGAGGAGCTGTCCTAAAGTGATAAAATCATGGTGCCTATGTCACATTGTGGGGAAACACAGATACTAGATTTATTTGTGCATAGCTAAATAGGACTACCTCACTTTGGCAGCAAATGGAAATGAAAACTGGATGTGGGTTGGAATTTCTTTAATACCTTTCATGATACTTCACAAATTGTACCTGTAAGATCAACACAGAAAACCTGTTACACAAGATGAAACCTGGATAGGACACACAACAAAATGAGATGCAGCTGAGGACATACTGGATATCATTGGAGAACTAACACACATTTTAATCATCACGTTTGCTTGTTGCATGGTCTACTACTTTCTTTAGATCATGTAGGAGTCTTGGGTTTGATTTACATTGCTCACGGTGTGACTCTGAAATAGTTACTTGTCCAACATTGCTCCCAGGATTTCCCTCAAAATGGAGTGCATGTCCATTGCATTTTGTTTTTTCTCTATATAGTTCACCAAGATAGGTTTGCATTTGAAGGGTTGTAGAACTATCAAATGCTTCAGGTTATGGTACTGTCTTATCAATCTAATGTTGGTCTGTCTGGCAGTAAGGGCATAGCATTAAGGCTACAAGCTTATAATGTGCTGCATCCTGTGATCCAGAGTTTGATTCCCTCATCTTCCATTTGGTTACTGTGTGAATAGGTTTGTAGGTTCATAGTTACAGTGGATATAAAAAGTGTACACACCCCTGTTAAAATGCCACGTTTTTGTGATATAAAAAATGAGACCATAATAAATCATTTCAAAACTTTTCCCACCTTTAATGTGACATATAACCTTTTCAATTCAATTGAAAAACAAACAAAGCTGCTAGGAGAACAATATAAAAAATACAAAATGTACAATAAGCTGGTTGCATAAATGTGCACACCCATAAACTAATACTTTGCTGAAGCATCTTTTGATTTAATTACAGCATTCAGTCTTCTTCTAAACAATACGGAGTACAGTGACAGGGACTTTAGTCAGTCTGTGCAAGGCAAATTCTGGAGCCCCTTGATCTTCTTTTTTTAGAAACCTCTGAGGTCTCTCTAATTGTTGCAGGTGCTTAGTACGGTACATGCCGAATGCGGCGTTATACTCTATCATGGGCCAGATAAGTGCCGAGCATGGGGGGGGTGGTTATAACTTCTTTTGCTGTCGAGGTGATGCCTTTGCTAATCAAGTGTGCTATGTAGAAAGCTTTCCTTACTACAGTAGACACATAGTGGTCGAAGTTAAGGTTGCAGTCAACTTGTGATCCCAGGTCCCTTACCACCTCCTGGGTACTTAGGGTATTGTTGTTGATTTGATAGTGTGAAGGGACACCATTTGCGCTGAATGGAATGATGATACATTTCTTTGTATTCAGTTTGCAACCATGACTAATCCACCAGTCGGTCTGAGTGAGACCCTCCTGGAGTATACTGACATCATTTGGGGATTCAATAAAAATAAGAAACCCACAGGCCACAGAGACTCCGACAGGAACAACAGCCAGTAAATGTGCAGTAAAATGCAAAACAGTACAAAAACAGTGGATTAGCACTTTTGAGTTATTAAATATAAACTTCTTCAGATAAAACCACATTGTTTGGACTTCATTTAAATAGCAGCACCTAAGCTAATAGATAATGGATCCCCCTGGACTGACACCAGAAGCTGAGTCAACTGTTGAAATCAAACATTTTTTTGTTTATACTGTGGCATCATCCTGGGTGAGGATAGGATACTGCTTAGGGCTAGGAACATACCTGTCTGGGAAACATAATCAGAGTTCCGTCATGTCTCTCCTCATATAGTCCAGAGAGCTATGTCTCAAGTCATTCACTCCAACATGGACTATGACAGACTCATAACGATACTTGCTGTTGAGTGACTTGAGTGCATGCATGATTTGTTGGATCCTGACAGCTGATAGGCAGCTGATCGTGACCTTCACCTTGTCCAGTCTGGTGAGGAGGACATCTGTGATTCTCACTATGGAGTCACCTATGACCAAGACATTTGATGTGTTTTGCCTTAGGGTCTTATTTGTTGAGACGTGTGTGTGTGTGTGTGTGTGTGTGTGTGTGTGTGTGTGTGTGTGTGTGTGTGTGTGTGTGTGTGTGTGTGCGTGTGTGCATGTGTGTGTGTGTGTGTGTGTGTGTGTGTGTGTGTGTGTGTGTGTGTGTGTGTGTGTTGATATGTATAGTGGTTTCTTTTTGCTTAGTGGTGAGTGTGGGTGGTGTGCGTTTGGGAGGTCTCTGGTTTTTTAGTAGGCTTTTAGTGAGTACCTCTGTTTATGTGGGTTTATGTATCGTGACCTTATTTTGTGTGAGAGGTGAGGTTTGCTTGAGAGGTGAAGAATGTGTATTGACAACCTGTTTAATGTCCAGTTTGTTTCTACGTAAGAGAACTGACTCCAATTCCACATTGTATTTGCATCTCTCACATAGGGTGTTAGTTTGCTTTAGGAGTAAATGATTGTCCGTATACATGAGGCAATTGCTACATTGCCTTAAGATGTCCATATCAATCAAGCTGGCAGGAGAAATGATGATAAAGTGCCCGTCCATTGTGGCAGGATTTTTCTGAATGTGGTATTTGGGAAGGAAGTGGGCAGGCTGGACTTAGTCACAAACAGCAAAAATGAAGCAGTAATTCAATTAAATACAGTTAGCAAAGTGCAGTAATGGCTGAAAAGATACTTATTTTTCAGTTTTTTTTTCCAGTGGATGCCTTGGATTTCAGTGCAGATGTACTCCAGACCTCTGGTTAAAGTTGCAAACATTAAGCAGTTCTGGTAAACTGAGCACAAACCTGTTCAAATGCAAGGCTTATATACAGGTAAATTTAAACATTTTAACACAGCTACCAATGGGAAAGCACCAAACTGAGCCTTTCTCCAGCAATCCCCAACTCATATGGGTTCTGATCTACACACTTCTGCCACAAGGGTGCAGGAAGGCCCTCTTAATGTAAGAACGCTGGTTTAAGAGCACAATTATACCATGAAGTCTGGATTTATCAGGTCTGAATCTAGCCTATGCTATGTAAGGCAAGGAAACACAATTTATAATTGGGAAGGAGTAAGGGAGAGTCACTTAAAGATCAAAGTGAGAGTATTTAATAGTATACTATTAGATGACCTGCAGTGGTACCGCTCTCTCCACAAACTGGCAGGTCTTTGAGCAGCTGTGAATAGTGGGAGACTATGGTGAGTGCTTCTTATAGAGGATTTTAAACTAGGGAGCCATGTATGTACAATCCCTCAAACTTGACCCTTTTATACCAGCAGGAAATAAGTTCAGTAACATGGAGAAGTGTTCATTACACACAAAAACATTGCAAAACTTAGAAATATTTTGGCAGACTCAGAACAGCTTTTGCAGAATACTGTTAAAACAACATAAGAGCAGTGCAGTAACAAACAGATGGTGTTTCTTTAACAAGTGCAGGCTGAAAAACAGTGATAAATTCAAGAAAATAAATAAATGCAGCACAGAAGTGTTAAATATCACTGAAACAGTTAGAACATGTGCCAAAAGATAAGCTTATCAGAGGATCATAGGAAGTTACTAGGCTAATGGTCCTGAGGCCCTTACAAGCCTAACCAAGAATTTAGCCCATGTTCCAACAAGTCAGCACTCTATGCTACTGTCCAGCAGGAACATAGGTGGAATCCCAGGGGTGTATTTTCTGTAACCCATCCAGTTATCCAGGTTGCACTTAAAAAGGGTTAATGAGGTACTCTGCTTTAAGTGGAGAGGGGGGTCTATTCCAGAAAAGGAGGAGTCTCTATGACATATATCTGTCCCATCAACAAGTCCTATCGATGTCACAGACCAGGTTTTGGTTGCACGTGTGGGTTACTCAAGTGGAGTTTGACTTGTGGATATGCAGCAGTCCCATCAAGGCAGGGTCTGAGATTGCTTTATATCCCAGACAGAGGTCACCTCTGAGGAGTCTGTAGGAGACTGAGTAGAGGGATACAGCCTTTAGCCTATCTGTGTATGGTAGATGTTTGAGTCCCTGGATTCTCCTGGTGAGGAACCTCTGTGGCATCTCCAGCTGCTGCATGCACTTTGTGAGGACATGCCGGAAGGAACATTGTACTCAATAATAAGTCTTACAAGGGAAGAATACAGGGATGTTATGACCATCTTGTCCCAGGATGATACCCTTACTAATGAGGTTGGCCATGTAGAAAGCTTTCAGTACAACGGAGGCAATATGGTGGTCAAAAGTCAGTTTGCTATCAACGTGGGTGCCCAAGTCCTTCACTATTGATTGCGAGTTTTGGACCTTATTATTAATGTGATAATTTGTGGTGACACCACTCTCCCCAAAGGGGATGATGATGCAATTTTTGGCATTCAGTTTGAGACCATGTTTCTGGCACCAGTCATTTGTTTGCTTGAAGTCCTCTTGGAAGATGTCCACATCACTAGGGGAATTAATGACAGCATCCAGCTTGGAGTCATCTGCAAACTTGGTCAGCCATAGCCCACTGGTTTTGGCCTGCACCTCAGAAAAGTAAATTCCAAACAGCAGAGGACCCAAGACTGATCCCTAGGGTACACTGCTCATTACAGGTCGATTGCTTGAGGTGGCCTCCCCTATTTTGACGAGGTGGATTCTGTCAGTGAGCCAGTTTGCTACCCATCTGGTAACATAAGAATTGATGCCTAGTTGAGAGAGTTTATCTATGATACCCGAGTGGGGAACAGTATGGAAGGCTTTGGCTAGGTAAAGGTAGGTGGTGTGCACCATCTTCCCCTCGTCCATGGCCTTGGTGACAGTCTCAAAGAAGTCAACCAAATTTAACAGGCATGTCCTTCCCTTGATGAAACCAAACTGTGTGGGATCGAGTGTCTGGAGGTTGCCAATCCATGGCCTTGCAGATCAGGCTAGTTAGGCTGATGGGTCTATAATTTCCTGCATTGGTGGATACTCCACCTTTGTGCAAAGGGATGACAGTGGCTGTCCTCCACTCAGCTGGGACGAAGCTGGTACTCAGGCTTTGATTGAACAGGGTGCCTAATAGTACTGCAAGTTCTGTGTTCTGTTTTACTGATGGGGGAACAGAGGGGTAAAGTTTTCACTGAACCTGTCTGCCAGCAGGTTGGCTCTATCTACACTGTTTGTGTATGTGGTATCCTTGACCACTAGTTCATAGTGGATCTGGGTGATTCCCTTGAGATTGCAGACATATGTGAAGAAGGCATTATGATTGTCTTTAGTAGATGTGGCCAGTTTGGACTCAAGTTTGCTTTGGAGGATTTCACTAGTGCTCTTATTTGCTTGTTTGGGCTAAGGAGAGATTACTTCCAATTGGGCACCTGCTCCTTTGGTCCTGAACAGCATTTGTTTTCCTTTTATTATAGTTTATTTATTGTAGATGTCCATCAGACAGGTTTACTCTTCCTTGAGGAGGATGATTTCATCCTGTTGGGTATTCCTGATTCCAGGGGTGGGAGATTGGCATAACGGTTAAGGTGTTTGCCTTATAAATCAAAGGTGCAGGGTTTGATTCTCACATGGGGTAGTTGGCTAGGCTTACAATGGCCCACAAAGGTAGTTAGCCTAATACTAATC
Source organism: Protopterus annectens (assembly GCF_019279795.1). Lineage (NCBI taxonomy): Eukaryota > Metazoa > Chordata > Ceratodontiformes > Protopteridae > Protopterus > Protopterus annectens. The sequence continues at coordinate 1,533,480,829 of NC_056729.1, forward strand.
CATGAACCTATGAACAATGCAGCTATATAAATGCTCATATAGTACTTTTGGTGTAGGTTTCGACATATGTGACAGTTCCTATGGAGGGGGAGGGGGCTGTGAAGCTGTTTATACCTTCCCTCAGGAGGTTTTAATCAACTTTGGAGAAGTTTTTTTGTTTGACCCTAGCTAGAGGGTTATTGGCTTTGTAGGTCCAGATTGTTTTAGAAGCAAGGCACATGGAAGCTCTGAATAAATGAGAAATAAATGCATAATGTAAATGCAATTTCATATATATATATATATATATATATATATATATATATATATATATATATATAATCACACTGCTTTAAGACTCGAGACATAGCTGAAGAAGGCCTTGTGAGGCTATGCTGACCTCATAATTGGCCTTTAATGGACTTAATTAGACCTCTTAGTTTCTTGTTTAGTTATATAATAGAGCTTGTTTTTAATAAAGTTGCTATTCCTGATTTTGGCCATGAGTTATTTTTTTAATATATACCCTGCTTAGGTAAGGCTCCCAGTAGTGGGTTTTTTGTTAGTGTTTATTTTGTGTTTACTTCTGGCAGGTACAGCAGCCTCTATGCATCGATTCTCAGGTCTGTCTAGGGACTTTGGGAATAATTCTGCATAGGTAGCTGTGATCTTGGGGTTAGAGGGGAGCCTTGAATTTTGACAAAATATCACTTCATAGGATGTAGTTTGCCTTAGAATAGTTCATAATTGTTACTGGTTTATCTGGGTTTTCAGGGCTGATTTTTACTTCAAAGGAGACAGCTTTGTGATTTGACCTCATAATATGGAGGGGAGGGGGGTGAAGGGAGAAATGCTCTCCCATGTTACTGAGTACCAGATCCAATATGTTTGATCCTGTGGATGGAGTGTGCAGTATCTGTTTCAGGGTGTTTGTGTTAATTTAGTCCACAAAGCAATGTGCCTGTGAGTTTCAGGCAGTGTAAGTTTCTAGTCTATAGAGGGCTAGTTAAAGTCATCCTTGGATAGGGTATGTGGTTGGATGGTGAACGTCTGTAGTAGGTTTTGGTAAGAGTCATAATACTCCAGGGGCATAGATGGTGACCTGTAGCTAGCCATGATATGATGAGGGACCTTGTCTAAGGTGACTTGCATGTGGATGAGCTCCATGGTATCACCCTGTATAACCAACCTGGAGTCATGTTTGTTGATAACACAGATTGAGACACCTCCACCTTTGGCCTCAGTCTTTGCTGTTGTTGGCTTAAATGTATGTAAGACATTGGAGCCTTGCATAGATGGAGTGCTTTCTACAGTTTTTAACCAACTCTGTGTCATGGCACAGATGTGTACATTCTCCAGAGTCAGGAAGACTTGATGGGTGTGGAGGTTTTTGTTTTGGTTCCTGGCATTGATTAGTAACACCTTAAGATTGCTTGGAGACTGTTTTCTTTTCACTATGTTGGTAGTTTTGTCTCTTTGGCATTGTCTAAGAAAGGCTCTGAGGGGGTGGATAAAATTTTAGCTGGTATCCAAAAGCCTAGGGGAGACAGGTGCAGCTTATCCTGGACAAAGCAAAGTGATCTATTGACCATATCTTTGCAGGTTGACAGATATTGGACCCCCCCCCCCCCCGGAGTGGCACCAGAAACTAAGCTAATTATTAAAATCAATCATTTTATGGTCATACTATGGCATCATCCTTTGTGAAGATAGAATGTTGCTCAGTGCAGGGTTCATACTTATATGTGACACATATTCAAAGAGATCCATCATGTCTCTTTTCATTTAGTCCAGCGATGGACATAACAGGTCATCCACAAGGCTCCATCCTTGGGCCACTTCTTTTTAACATCTTTATCAACCTTCTCTACTCTTCCTGTCCAGGATCATCACTGATACACTACGCAGATGATTCTACACTTACCACTATTGCTGAATCACCAACTCAACTAAAATCACACACACAGTCCTCTTTTAACTCTGTAGAAAACTGGCTATCTGAAAATCAACTTATCCATAATCCAAAGAAATTACTACTCTTTCTCCATAAAAACCTTGAACACATAAAGTCTCCTTTCTCCATATTGTCACAAAATAATACTCAAATACAGGTGGACACCAGTACAAAACTCTTAGGTGTTACTATTGATGATAGACTAACCTGTAATTTACACATCAATAATTGTATCTGAAAAACAAATCTCAAGCTAGGTCTCCTCTATAGAAACAAAAAATATCTTACCAAAACAGCAAAACTAACACTTTCAGATGCCTACCTCTTACCCACTTTACTCTATAGCTCCTAAATTCTCACCAGCCTCAACATTGGAGTACTAAACAAGTCAGAAACAACTTATAATAGGATTGCCAGATTTGCTGCCCAAAATTCTTACACGTCCCATCACTGTCTCTCACTAAAAGAACTAAATTGACTAAAATTACCTAACCTGCTTCAGTATAATCAGTTTAAGATTATTCACTCCATTCTATACAAACCCTCTTTCTGTCCACCTATCTCATCTCTAATCTCGTATTACCTACCCACTAAATTACTCCACAGTTCTGAACAAGGCCTAATATAAATCTACAAACCAAGGACCAAAATAGGTCACCTAGTCTATAGCTTTAACCCTTCCAATGCCTGGAATAGCCTACCACCAGATATAAGATCCCTTGAACATCCCAATCAATTCAAAACCGCTACAGAAAAAATACCTTCATGTAAAATGGACCTGCCAATGTAATTATCCCCTGTAAACACTCCCCTATAACCTTCTACTTCCCTTCTCTCTTCCTTCCCTTCAATAAACAAACTTACTACTTTATCTTCTCCTCTTGGTACATCACTGTACACATATAACTAGTAAAATATTTCAGCTATGTAACTATTGCACTATTATGTATATAATATGTACTTATGAATGTATCCCTCTGATGAATGTATTTCTATGTATTTCACTTGCCACAGTTCAATGCATGACACTGTAATGCAGTAATGTGTGGTACTGATGAATGTATTCTATATGTATTCAATATGTAAAATTTCTATTTTTCTGTTGGAGCTTTTCTCCTCAGGCCTCCGCTGAAAACGGGCCATTGTAACCCAGTCGGACAAACCCGGTCAACAAATATAAAATAAAATAAATAAATAAATACTAATAAATAAAATATATACCCACATACACTATGATAGAATCATATTGGTATTTGGAGTGCAATGACTTATGTACATAATATTATGGATCTTAGCTCCATATAGGCAACTAACTGTTATTTTCTCGATGTCTAATCAGGTGAGTGGCATCTGTGTATCACACAATAGAATCCTCAGTGACAAAAGTATTAGGTAAAGTATATGCTTGCCTTATGAGCTTTGCTCTTGGGAGACCATTGGGTGTAGGCTCAGGTGAGATGCTTGGTGCTTCTTTTGGTGTGTGATTTTGTGATTGCTAAAGAGCAGTGTTGCTGTTAACTGGCTCTGGAGATCTTTGAGATTTGGAAAGGTTTCTTTTAAGCACCTCAGCATAAGACAATCTATGTGTGTATGCTGAACTGCAGGTGTGCAGGATGTAGTGTGGGTATTCTTAAATATTTCATAAAGAAGTTGTATAGTTACATCTCTCACGTATTGTTTTATTTTCTTTAATGATTAATTGGTTATCTGAGAACATGAAACAATTGCTACATTGCCTTAGGATGCCTAAATCTACCAAGTTGGCCACAGAGACATTAGGAAATTGCATATCAATGGTGTCTTGTTGTGTAATAACGTGGACTGTTTACGATTAAAGATTGGGTTTTAACAGAGGTCTCCTAGGGTAGTTTCTGGGGTTAAGGGCAAGATGTTATATAGTGCTAGGATATGGTATTGTTATTCTATATGCAAACTTCTTTCTGGGGTTAGGGCAAGATGTTATACAGTGCTAGGATATGGTATTGTTATTCTACATGCAACCCTTTCTGGGGTTAGGGCAAGATGTTATATAGTGCTAGGATATGGTATTGTTATTCTACATGCAAACCTTTCTGGGGTTAGGGAAAGATGTTATACAGTGCTAGGATATGGTATTGTTATTCTACATGCAAACCTTTCTGGGTTAGGGCAAGATGTTATACAGTGCTAGGATATGGTATTGTTATTCTACATGCAAACTTCTTTCTGGGGTTAGGGCAAGATGTTATACAGTGCTAGGATATGTTATTGTTATTCTACATGCAAACCTTTCTGGGGTTAGGGCAAGATGTTATACAGTGCTAGGATATGGTATTGTTATTCTACATGCAAACCTTTCTGGGGTTAGGGCAAGATGTTATACAGTGCTAGGATATGGTATTGTTATTCTACATGCAAACCTTTCTGGGGTTAGGGCAAGATGTTATACAGTGCTAGGATATGGTATTGTTATTCTACATGCAAACCTTTCTGGGGTTAGGGCAAGATGTTATACAGTGCTAGGATATGGTATTGTTATTCTACATGCAAACCTTTCTGGGGTTAGGGCAAGATGTTATACAGTGCTAGGATAAGTTATTGTTATTCTAAATGCAAACCTTACTGGGGTTAGGGCAAGATGTTATACAGTGCTAGGATATGGTATTGTTATTCTACATGCAAACCTTTCTGGGGTTAGGGCAAGATGTTATACAGTGCTAGGATACGATAGTGCTATTAGATGCACAGGCTAACCACTCTAAGGGTAATTCCACTCAATGCTGTACCGTTTAACTGGTTTTGGACCTAATTCGAACTTTATAAGAACATTTTACTGCCTAAGCATTTGCTACTTATACAGGGCATTGCTAATTGTCACTGCATGATGGCCAGCTCTGAGCAAACTATCCTGATTTATAGCAGAGAATAAAAGCTTATAAACAGACTCCTGTGCCCTCTAGCTAACAAACAAGTACATTTTCTGTTCTCTGGAATGCTTCCCAAATCAGGGAGACCATGTAAACACTTCCTGTCACAAGATGGATGATCCTGGAATTTCTTAAGGTAAAAATGCAGCAAAAGTAGCTCTCAGGTGCAGATTAAGCAACAAACAGCTAACAAACAAATAATTATCTGGCTAATTTGCCCTTTTGCAAGGCGATTTATGGACAAACAGAATTAGAAAAAGCCAACAAACAGAGAAATGATGACTTTTGCCAGAAAATTAAATAAATGATTTAAAAATAGTCAAAAACAGTAGATATCTTTATAGAAAGGAAGTACAAGTGCAGTAAATAAAAATATATGTATTCTTATCTTAGCCTGAATGATTCTGGATGCAGTTGAAACACTTCAAAAATTTTGCTGAGCTCTGTGGAGTGAGCAGAGAGACATATAAACTGTTTTGATTTATAACAGAGAAAAAAAACTGGATCCTATGTCATACAAACACTGAACAAATCTTACTTTTCAGATACTTTCATCTCTGGATGGGTCTGCCATTCACATTCACCATGTTCATAGGTTCATAGGTTCATAAGTTCATACTAGGCTATCTGCCCTAGGGCATTTATAAGCCTAGCCAGAGTGTGTTTGGCTTTCGTCACCCATTTTAAATTAATTTTGCTATGCCTTTTTTTGAGGTTAGTATACTGTGCCTCTGTCTAACAGTGACACAGAAGTGATAGCTGGGGTAAACCTACGATCTCCCATCCACTCATCAAGATTCCTCTTGAAGAGAGTCAATGTGGGACTCTGCCTAACCTGGACTGGGATTTTATTCCAGAGTGAAGGGAGCCTCTGGGTTATGAATCTGTCCCTCCAGCATGTCCTATTTATTTCAGTGCTGAGGTTCAAGTCTCTCGAGCATGTAGCTCGATAGGATTTGGATTTTCTGAGGTGCAGCATGTCCATTAATTCCGGGTTGGACATGGCTTTATACATCAGGCACAGATCGCCTCTGAGCAGGCGGTATGCCACTGAGTAGAGCTGGAGTTTCTTTAACCGGGCAGCATATGGCATCTGTTTGAGCCCTTTGATCCTCTTGGTGAGGTACTTTTGGGGTCTTTCCAGTTGCTGCAGGTGTCTGGTAAGGTACATCCCAAAAGGGGCATTGTACTCAATTATGGGCCTGATGAGGGATGAGTAAAGAGGCACAAGACCTCCCTGATCTAGATCTGAATCCCTTCATGATTAGGTGGGCTATATAAAATGTTTTTCTAACCACTTTGGCCACGTGGTTGTCAAATGAGAGATTGCTATCAACTTGGGTCCCCAGGTCCCTAATGACTTCTTCTGTACTTAATGGATTACCACCTATGTGGTAATTTGTGGGCACTTTGTTTTTGCCAAAGGGGATGACTATACACTTTTGGCTTAGCTTGAGGCCATGGCTCTGGCACCAGTTGTCTGTTTCTATGAGGCCCTTTTGGAGGATGCTTGTGTCGGCTGGAGAGTTGATTATGGCGCCCAGTTTGCAGTCATCTGCGAACTTGGTCAGCCACAGTCCTTCGATGTTGGCCTGTACCGCCGAGAAATATATACCGAACAAGAGAGGTCCCAGGACTGAGCCTTGTGGGACGCCACTTGTAACTGGTTTGGAGTCTGACATGGCTCCAGCAATTCTAACCATGTGGGTTCTGTCCTTGAGACAGTTTGCAACCCATCTAGTGACATAGGGGTTTATATTTAAGCTGGTGAACTTATCTATAATGCCCAAGTGGGGTATTGTATCGAAGGCTTTTGCGAGGTCCAGGTAGGCTGTGTGGACCACCTTCCCCTTGTCAATGGCCTTGGTGACTGTTTCAAAGAAATCGACCAGGTTTAAGAGGCAGGATCTGCCCTTAACAAAGCCAAACCGGGTAGGATCCAGTTTCTGTAGGTCCCCAATATCTTTATTTATGAGGTCCATGATGATCCTTTCCATAGCTTTGCAGACCAAGCTAGTCAGGCTTATGGGGCGATAGTTTCCAGGATCCGTTGAGGCACCACCTTTGTGGAGAGGGACCACTGTTGCTGTACGCCACTCTTTGGGTACATATCCTGTAGTAAGGCTAAGATTAAACAGTAGTTTTATGTTTGGGTTTAGCTCTTCTTGGAGTTCATGTAGGACGCAGCCCGGGACACCATCTGGTCCCATTGATGCTGTGTTTTTTGCTTTGGAGAGGGCGGCTCTTACCTGAGCATCTGAGAAGTCAGGGGGCAGCACTCTGTTGGGATAGATATTTGCCCTTTGGTGGGGTTTGCACTGAACCTGTCAGCTAGGATGTTGGCAATGTCTGTGGGCTCGGTGTATTTTTGTCATTTTGGACTAATTCTGAGCATATCTGGGAATTCCCACCCAGGTTCCTAACATAACTAAAGAAAGCCTTGTGATTATCCTTAGTGTCCTGTGCAATTTTTCTCTCAAGCTGGCCTTAGAAGATTTTATGAGTGCCCGTAGTTTTTGCTAATACTGATCAGAGATGCCTTTCTTTTTGGGATTTTGCTCTATCATGTAGTAGCTTCCTCCTTCTATTGTATAGTTTGTTTATGGCTGGGGTCCACCAGACAGGACGTCTGCCTTTGGAGGATTGGGTCATGGTTTTATTTGGGATTGTGATGATCCATGCATTCCTGAAGGTGTTCATAGAATGCTTTATAAAGGATTCTGCGGTCTGGGCAGATTTTCCACAGGCCCGGGGCTTTGAAGGATTTCGCCGGTTTTGAGGCGTGTGAAATTTGCTTTAGAGAAGTTTTTCACTGTGCTTTTCTGGGCAGGGGGTGGGGTCGGGATGTGAATATCCAGTGAGATTAGTTTATGGTCTGATCTTACCAGTGAGGGATACACCTCTGGTCTGGAGCATAGTGTCCCCATGTTGGTGATGATCAGGTCCAGTATGTTTTCCCCTCTTGTGGGAGTGGTAACAAGTTGTTCCATAGCATTTGAGTTTATAAATTTTAGGAACCTTTGGGCTAGGGTGTTGGAGCTAGAGTAATGCTCCCAGTCTATGTTTGGGTAGTTGAAGTCGCCCAATATAATGGTGTTTGGAGAGACCTTCATATTTTCCAGTATTCTCAGGAAGGCCGAGTGGGGTTCCTGTGTTTGGGAGGGTGGTCTGTAGCAGGCTATAAACTGGAAGGCAGTTTTACCCACAGTTAGTTGCACATGGATAGTCACTGATGCTTCGTGCTGTGCCACCAACCTGGAGGTATGGGTATCTTTGACGAATATTGATCCTCCCCCTCCTTTTGTGGTTCGGTCCAAGTTTTGGGGCCAAAAAGCATGGTATGAGGTATAACCTGGTAGTGCTGGGGTGCTCTCGGGAGCCTTGAACCAGGTTTCTGTTACTGCACAGATATCGATGTTCTCCATGCTAAGGAGAGTTTTGAGTGCGTGCATCTTGAGGTTTAGACTTCTGGCGTTGAGTAGCATTACTCTTAGTTTCTTATCCCTTGTGATACCTATGGAGGTGGGTTTGTCTTTTGAGCCTTGCCTAAAAAAGGCACTATGGGGGTAGCAAGAGCCTTTGCCAATATCCAAAAGCCCAGAGGTGACAGGTGCAAGCCGTCCCTAGCGAGGCATCGTGGCTTGTCGAGCATGTCATCCCAGGCTGACAGGCATTGGATCCCCTTTGAATGACACCAACACTTAAGCCAATTGTTGAAATTGATCATCTTGTCTTCATATTGTGGCATCATTCTTGGTGAGGGTAAGATGCTACTCAAGGTCAGGGTCATACCGGCCTGGGCTACATGCTCAGAGAGCTCCTCTGTGTCTCTTTTCATGTAATCCAGGGAGGTACGTCTCAGGTCATTCACACCAGCATGGACAATGACTGAGTCATATTTGTACTTGCCTTGGAGTGACCTGAGTGCTTGTGTTATGTGGCGGATCCTAGCGCCCGACAGGCAGCTCACCGTGACCTTCTCCTTGTTCAGCCTGGTGAGCAGGACGTCAGTGTGCCTGACGATAGAGTCACCTATTACAAGTGTATCAGGTGTGTTGTTTAGCCTTAAGGGCAGTGACTGTTCGGCACACTGGCTTTGTGAGCTATGTGTTGCACGTGTTTTGTTTTGGGGTAGCGGTTGCTTGGGTGTCTGCTTTGGAGGTCTCTGCTGCTTAGGCAGATTTTTATTTAGAGCCTCCGAGTATGTTTTTGTGTGTTTATGTGTTTGGTTTGTTGTCGTGGTAGGTCTATGTGAGACTGGAATTGTAGTGAGTGTGGTTTCCTTCTCCTCCTGACTGGTTACGCCAGTACTGAGTTGAGAGAGCTTAACTAAGACTGTTGATAAAGCTGAAAGCATTTTAAACTGCTAAAGGGCTAAATTCCCTGAACAAGAAAGGCAGAGTCACACTTTGTTAAGGTAATTGTATTCCAACCATCCAATACAGACTTTTTTCCACAACCGCATCTTCTCCTAAGAACACCAATTTACTCCAGCTAGTCAAAGTCAAAGTAAACTTTATTGCCATTTTGACCCACATATGAGTGCAGGCTAAATGAAATTTCATTGCTTACAGCTCAGTGTGCAGACAAAAAAAAAAATGTATTTATATAACAATATAAATATAAAAACAGAACTCTATATATGACATTAACATTGCCACAAAACCAGAACTACAGACTCTATGACATTAACATTGTTATGACACTAGGACATAATTACAATTTTTGTATGTCTATCTATAGCAGCACTTACTATTACACAGTAGATATCGCACTTAAAGGCTTAAGAAGTGGTAGACTAGAGACCATTTTGTCCATTGCATGGAATGTAGCTTGCATTTCAAATTATTGCACAAAAGTAATAAGTATTCGTTGAGCTATCGCCATTACCAAAACAACCCTTCCTGCCCCTGCAAATCTAACAAACCACCTTAAACCTGCCCCTTACTGAATGCACTGAAGATATCACAACACATGGAACACATCATAAATCATATACCATATTGCATAATAATCTGAATCCCCATCCTATATACTGCTTCTTTACTTTTATTATTGTAGTAAATGCATTCTTCAATATCTACTGCAATATTTCTAAGCATTTTCACATGTATTGTAATATGCTACTTTTGTAACATTTTTTTTGTTGTTGTTGTCTTTCGGCTTTTCCCGGTTAGGGGTCACCACAGCAGAACTCTGGTCCACTAATTATTGGCAGTAGATTTTGACGAATGCCAAGGTGCCAGCTCGACGTTCAACCTTCAAAGAAGGCACTCCCATTTAGGCATGTCTTTCGAACGCCCACCCAACTGCGGGGAGGACATGCAGACTCCACATAGAAGGCACTCCCCGCACTCCAGCTGAGAATCGAACAGGAGAACCTCTTGCTGTGAGGCAACATTTGTAAAATCTGTACTTGTATTAGTTAATTTTTTGTTTTTGTGTGGAGCATTTCTCCCCAGGCCTCCACTGAAAATGGGTTTTCAGACCCAGTGGACTTTCTTGGTCAACAAATGTCAATAAATAAACAATAAATAAATATATTGCACAAATGAGAGAACCTAGTAATGAGTCATTGCACTTTAAGAAAAAGATGGCCATTGACTAGGTGACCTGTTGGCTTGCCTTGCTACTCAAGTTTAAAAGTCTGACGGCCTGAGGAAAGAAGCTGTTTCTGAATCTAGTCATTAACTAATACTAATAGTAAAATAGTACTTAACTAATAACTAATCTATAGATTTATGTGTAACTTCAGTCTCTAGAAGCTGCACTGTCATTCCCTTAGGAAGACTCATTGTTTGTTAGTCTCCCTCTATGCCAAAAGAGGTAACTCCTCTTGAAATCTTTAAACTTCTACATCTGAGCAACTATCCCTCCCTAAGAAATTTGCTGCATCTTAAAACTTACTTCAGGCCTTTGCACAGCTTTTCTGCATTATCTCTTACCCTTGACCCCCTTTTGCTATCCATTATTTGCTGCAGTCATTCCTTTCCCATACTAGTGCATACATCTGGGATGAATAACATTCCTGTCTCCATACATAAGCAACTCACCTTAATTGTTTTTGTGGCAGGCCCAAGGCCCTATCTTTCTAGTGAGTTTAACTATCTGTATTACACAGTAATTAACTCATTAAATGATGTCAGGATTATCACTGTTGTCTAGGGTTACCAAGCATGTGCATTATGTATGGGATGACATTTGCATCTATTGTGAGGACTTCTAGGACTGGATTCCAAAAGGATTGTGGTAGTATAGTGGAGATTTCCTACTATCTAGCTATGATAACCAGATTCTTAAGTGCATCCCTGCCCCAGGTATGACATCATACAGGGAATGGGTATATTTTATAAAGCATCTCACAGTGCCAAGATACTAGAGTTTCAATATACCTGGAGGGCATAATGAAATTCTGAAACATTCTATGGTAATGAGTCTCATTAGCTATTCCTTGTTTAAGCTATGATCTGCCAACACAGTAATACCAAGTCCACCTGAAGTAATCTGGCACCACAGCATCACCTGTCTATCAGTACTGGTACTGCAGGTGTGATGATGACTTGCTCATGACATTATCATGCATGAGAGTGGTCCTCAATGGCTACCCTAATAGCTCCCTTACAATAGTGGTACAACTCTACCTGTATGTCACTTGTTATGGCAGGCAGTGTAGTTCTTACAGGTGGAGGTACAGAAATATTGCAAACATCAGTTGATTTCAAAGGGCTACTCTCTTGCTTTGGGGGGGGGGGTAACACCGGCTTGTATTGCCAAGGTAAAACTATTAAGTATTGCACCTCTTGAAGCCCAACTCACCTTCTGGAATTAGGTGAGATGCTCTGCTCATTCTCGTTAACTTATGCCACTTGAGACATTGATGAGGGATTGGTGGAACCCTCATTTCTGGAAGTGGGAATGGGGTAACCGCTTCATGTAGCATTTTCTTGTTGTCATTGTTTAAATGTTTGATCAAATTGAACTTTTTCTTAATACAGCAAGATTGTCTGCCACAAGTTGGCAGTTAGTACAGAGGATTAATGCTCTGAGCTGTTAGTGAGCTGGTCTTGTAAAGCATTTGATTCCTACCACAACTGTTTATTTGCCTCATGTGTAATGGTGCAAATCACTTGACCCTACAGTGGCCTTGGGACATCCCTGAAAAGGGGTACTTGTGTCCATAGGGCTTACCTATTTAAGAAATGTTTAAAATGCTTCTTTAAAATCTTGCAAATTTTTAATTTAGTAAAGCTGCCCTTCCACCTTAGCCTCTGACACTCATGCTTTTGGCTTTGATCTTTCCCCCGTCAGCGTCTTCTCTAGTCGTCACATTATGGGGCCAAAATATTTGATATTTGGTTTTATTATCTGACCTTCCAGTGAACAGTCTGGATTTATTTCCTCAAGTATTGTCTGTTTTGATCTTCTTGCAGTCTAATGAATTCTCAAAAGTTTTCCCAAACTCTAGACTTCAAAAGCAACATTGTTTTCAACACACAACCTTACTTACAGCCACATGTTACTACTGGAAAGGCCATAGCTTTGACTGTGTAGGCCTTTGTTGACATTCAAATTGTATCCAGACTTCACATATCTTTCTCTACATAAAGCAAGTGCCTTTTAATTTCATGGCTTCAATCATCATCTGCAGAAGTCATGGAGCCCAGAAAAATAAAATCTGCCACCGTCTCCTCTTCTGCCTGATTTATTTGCAACAAATTAATTATGCTAGATGACATAATTTTTTTTTTGGGGGGAGGGTTGTATGTTGATAGTCTACACCAACAATCAAGCCAATGCTTAAAAGATTAAAATTAAGCTTTTGTGCTCTCTCACCTTCATCAGCAGGCTGTTCGACTCCTCTTAACTTTCAACCATCAGAGTGGTATCATCAGCGTACCTGAATGTGTTAGTATTTCTCTCAACAGGTTTGATTCCATCAACAGATTCATTTATAGCAGCATTTTCATGATATAATCAGCACAGAAACTGAATAAGAAGGGTAACAATATACAGACTGGTCTTGCTCCTTTCCTAATCTTGACCCAGTCAGTTTTTATATGGAGATGTAATTATTTCTTTTTGTTCTGGAAATAGATTCCTCAGGAGGCATCTAAGGTGATCTGTATCCTCATTACTCTAACAATATGCCCCGGCTTGTTAAGGCCCACACAGTGAAAGGCGTTAGAGTAGTAAGTAAAATAGATGCAAATATATTTCTGGAACTCCCTTACTTTTATCATATAGAACACATTGCCAGTTTGCACTCTGGTGCCCCTGACCTTTCAAATACCAACTTCTATGTCTAATAATTCTCAGTTCATATATTGTTGGAGTCTAGCCTGCACAATCTTAAGCATTACCTTGCAGTAATTTGAGCACTCTTTAGCACTGCATGTTTTTTTGTACTAGAACTGTTCCAATCTAATGACCACTGCTGTATTTTCCAAATTTGCTGGCTAATTCAAATCAGCATTTTAAAAAAGCATCACTGTGTCTTATAAGCAAGACTTTCTAGTGCCCATTTAACTTCACACCCTAGGATGTCTGACTTTACATCAGAGAACATACCTATGCATATATAAATTCATAGAGTAATAGATTGTTACTAGGCTAACAAGTCAGGGGGCATTTTGAAGTCTAGCCAAGTTTTCAAAAAAGAATAATGCTGTTCTGTATCTAAGAAGGACGTTGAGGACCAGGCATTTATAAGCTACCTCAGACCAAAAGGGACATGGATGCCAATCCTGATGTAAATTTCCTTTTCCCCTTCCACTGGTCTAGGTTGTGACTAAACTGGGTAATAGACTAACTCAACTTCACATAGATGGGAAGCCTTTTCCGTGCATATATCAGATGTGCCAGTCTTTTTCTAATAAATCACACAGAAAATGTCACTAAAATGTTACTGTCTAGCTCAAAGGAACTCTGTTCTACTTCTAAACATCTCAGCCCAGAAGCCAGAAGAGCAATAGCTAAGAATGTACTAATTCCAAGTTTAAACTATATTCTACCCATACCCACCCTACGCTGTACTCATAACACCAACCTACGACACACACATTTATAACTCTCTCCTCTTGCTATGAGTATCACTGTATCTCACTCCAAAAAGCCAGCTGTCTAGCCATTAAAGCAAAAGCAATTCTTGTCTTCCCAACCTCACATCTAAAATCTTCCATGAGTATCACTGTCTCTTCCTGTTTTCTAAACTGCAAGTAAAACACTCCTAGTACTGACTGAGAAACAAAGATAAAAATGCCTCTACATTAGGGAAGCCTCCATTCAAAGTGACCCTTGGAGAAAGAAATTGTTCCTGCTAACTCAAGCAGTCTTCCACAAGAACTAACACAAAGTACTGATTACAACGCTTTTACATGTAATCTGTATGACTACTCAAAGAAAGCTCCACATGCACCTGTAATCTGGACAGAAGATATTCTTACAAAACACACTCCAGATGGAAATATCCAGTAATGTTTCTTCTCATCTAAAAAAGACTTCATGTGTCAAACTGATGACAACAGCTATCTAAATATGTAAATAAGGCTTTCTACACACTCACTAATGATCCTTTCTCTTATCCATCTTTCTATCCTCAGCCTCTAACTTCCCTTCACTTCTCATTACATACTCCTATAGTTCTTTCTTTCTTTAATACTAAAACAATGGAATCCTTTCTCTTCTGTCTGATATAGTCATATCCTACTACAAGAATGTCTTAATCCAACCATATATACGGATTTCTTCAGTTAATATGCAGTATATAATTCCACATACATAATGATGCTCATCTGTTTGCTCAACTGTCATGGAAACATGTTCCATCACCAATGCAAAACATTGGCTATAGCATATGTGTACTTTCTGGCATGTATGTCTTTTTAAACTCACATGGTCTATTTCTTTTATGTGCATTATGAGTGATTTTGCCATAGTAAGTGAATTTTCCATTTAAATTTTTTTTATTTACACTCTATTGTAAGTGTTTCTGACACGTTAAACTTCAATGTATTTCACATGCTTTGTCTTATATATGAAGATGTTGTTCCATGCTTTGGCTTAAAAGGGTCCATAGATCAGCCTACCCAGAGTAGCTAGATCATATGAAGCTCAAGGTGAGATCTTCATTTTGTACTCCCACCTGAGGAGCAAAAAACAGGGGAAACACCTTGGCAGCAACCTTTCAGAAAAACATAACAGAAACCAGGAGCAAGTCCATTCACAAAGTTTTATTGAAAGTTTAGAGCTCATTTCAATAGCCTTCCTTTAAAATATTAAAAATAAAACATGGCTGAGTAACATCAGGTTTGAGAGTTCACAATTCCAGCCAGGTAAAACATAATTTTAACACACTAGGATCTGAACTGGACCGGAAAACTTAAGATGCAATTTCTCTGATGTACAGCAACATAATTATTTATTTTATTTGTTGCTTTTGATTGCAGGAAAAGTTTGACTGGACAGAGTACACATTTTAGAGAAGTTCTGGAGAGAAGGGCTCCAATGTATAAACAACAGTAATAGATTATTATTTGAAAAGCAATTCTTCTTGCTGTGAGGCGACAACGCTACCGCTGCACCACCATGGCTTTACTATTATTCGAAAGTCAATAATATACAATAATTTTTACAGCCTTTGTGAGAGGAAGAACTGCATTTTGAGTAATTGAGCAATGAATGAGCATATTATGCATGCATGGAATTCCATGGAAGTCCTTCCGTCCATGTGCAGAAAATTTGTGGTATTTTTATTCTGAACTCACTGTTTTCTGCCCTGTGATCCACAATGATATGTACAAGTACAAGTCAACAAGTCAACAATGTGTCAGAAGAAAAACTCTACAGTACAAATTACATCCAGGAAGGAACCTTTGCAAAAGGATAATAGTTGATGCACATTAGAGTAAAGCAAAATATAAAAATTTTGCAACCAAACCATTATCAGAAAATCCTTAAGGAAATATCATTCATGATGCAATTAACAGTAATATTTAAATGGAGCTTTGATGAACTAAGAAAGTACAGTTGTGTAAAATCTTACCATAACGGTACATGTTCTTGCCTTCACTGCTGCAGTATTCTTAACAGATGGGGTTTCCCTGCCATGGAAGTCTGAAATCTGGTCAGTCTACCAGACTCCTGTTTCTTTAAGGGTATGGTGAACATCACCCAAATGCTCCTTGCGTAGTGTAGGGCATAAAGGTGACATTCAGGCCTACCATAGTCAGAACTGATTACCCCAGTAAGAGCACCAGTCCAAGAAACCCAACAGGTAATCTGTACATCCAAGAAGGCAAAGGACTAAAGAGAAGGAGGCTGGGAACGAATACTGCAGCAGTGAAGACAAGGACATCTACTGTTATGGTAAGATTTTACACAACTGTACTATGTCCTTACCTTAACTATTTCAGTATTCTTAACATTTGGGTGAGTGCCAAGTTTCAAGAGGAAACTAGGGAGGGGAAGGAGCAGAAGAGCCCCCTAAAAGTCATGAAGAACGGCATTAGCAAAACCAGCCCTAGCTCTAGAGCTACCATCTAGCTTGTAGTGCTTGGTAAAGGTATGCACAGAAGTCAGTGTAACTGCTTCAAGAATAGAATTAGAATTTAAGCCCTTAAAAAAGCACCAGAAGACTGAAGAGGGAAGGTTCTTGCCATGAAAAGTGCATCAAAAAGAAATAGCCTTAGAAATCCAAGAAGAAACAGTTTGCTTGGATACAGCAAGTACTAAAGATGTAGGATAACAACAAACAAATAACTGATCATATTTTCTAATTTTCTAAGATCTAATTTTCTAATTAGTCTTGTCCAAATAAACCTTGAGTTGCCTGTGCATGTACAAAGTATGCAGCACCCTCTCATTGTCAGTTTGTGGAGAGGGGAAAAAAGTAGGTAGATTAATAGACCTATTTAAGTGATACCTCATTAACTACCTTAGGCATAAAAGAAGGTTTAGTGCGCAAGGACACTGTTCTCACGAAAGATCAAAAAAGGATAACAAGCCATAAGGGCCTGTAACTCAGACTCTTGTCTGGCAGACGCAAGAGCTAAGAAAAGAACAGTCTTTCAGGAAAAGGTTTGCAAGGAATCTGAAGCAGCAGGCTCAAAAGGAGCCTGAGTCAACTTCTCCAAAACAAAATGAAGGTCCCAGAGAGGAGAAACAGACTTCCTGGAAGGTCTAATATTAAGAAATTGTTTCATCTCAAATTTAGATGCTAAAGGAGGAGAAAAGGCAAAGAAGCAGAGATAGCTGATAAGTGGGCCTTAATAGAAGAATAGGCCAAACCAGCATTGAGCAACTTACACAAATAAGAGAGAACCAAAGGAGCATCCACAGTAAGTGGGTACAGGTTACAAGAGAGACACTAAATAGAAAATCTCTTTCATTTGTATAAGAAAGAATTTCCTAGTAGCAGGTTTCCTGGCCTCCTGCAGTACTTGCAGCATGCCCTCAGAAAAAAGGTGTCCATGAGGAATCAAAATCCTATCACCCACAGCGTCAGTTGAAGCGTGGACAGGTGTGGATGGATGAGACACCACTTGACTTGTGAGAGTAGATCCACCCTGTGAGGTAACTTGTGATGATTGCCCCTGGCTAAATGCCAAAGAAGATGGAATCAGTGCCCTCACGGCCAAAAGGGAGTCACCAACAAGATTTCTGGAGCATCCTGTTGAATGATGAACAGGACTTTTGGAATGAAAGGATGGGAAGGGAATGCATAAAGAAACATCCCCTTCCAAGAAAATGAAAGGGTGTCCATCTTCCACACCAGAGGACCTGGGACTCTGGCACAAAACAGAGGAAGCTGTCTGTTCAGAGGGGAGGCAAAATGATCCACTTGAGGAGTACCCCACTGGTGGATAATGTCCAGAAACACATCCTCATGAAGCATCCATTCATGGGACTGAGTTAAGGACCTGCTTAGAATGTCTGCCACAATGTTCTGACTGGAAGGGATATAAACTGCCAGAAAAGTCATGTGATACTTGACAGCAAGATCCCATACCAGAAGTGCCACCCAGCAAAGAAGATAAGATCTCGTTCCTCCCTGTTTCTTGATAGAACACATCGCTATGGTATTGTCTGTGAACACCTTGGAGAAGTCATGGAAAGAAAAGAGGACAAAAGGCTTGAAGAGCCAACAAAAGAGCTGTCATTTTTTTGACATTGATCTGCTTCGTCTATTGATGTGGCAACCACACCCCCTGAAGTTTTAGGGAGCCAAACATAATCCCCCATCCCATGTCTGAAGCATCTGTGAACAATTACTGAGATGGAAGAGGGGGATGAAAAGGGATCCCTGGATTCAGAGACAACTGCTGAATCCACCAGTGAAGTCCCTGTCTGAGACAAGGAAGAAGAGGACCTAGAAAGTCTAGAGGATGTGCATGTTGAAGCCATACTGACTTCAGAAACCACTGAAACTTTCTCATATGAAGTTTGACCAGAGGGACCATCGAAATAGTGGATGCCATGAAACCCAGAGTTCTCAGAAACTCCTTGGTAGTAATTAAAGCCAGAGGAAGAAGAGTGCAAATGAAAGAAATGAGAGTTAAGGGCTTTGGAGGTGGCAAGGAAGCCAGCACTGGTAACATCTGAATCCTGCAAATCAGAAAAACATGAACCTGAGAAGGAGGCAGAGAAGACTTTTTGAAATTTATACTGAACCCCAGACTCTAAAGAAGGGAAATGGCAAAATGAAGATTTTGCAAAAGGGTCTCTGGAGAGGACGCCTGAATCAATAGGTCATCCAAGTAAGGAAAAATTTGGAACCCTTGAAGCCTGTAAAAAGGAATCACTGGAGCAAGGCATTTGGTGAACACCATTGGGGCAGTAGAAAGGTCAAAGGGCAAAGCAGAGAACTGAAAATGCCAGGAAGCAACAGAAAACAAAAACTTTCCGAAAAGAGAATGGATTGGAATATGGAGATAAGCATCCTTGAGATCCAGACACCACATAGGCCTGAGGGAGCAAGAGAAAAAACAGAATCTGAAGGGGCAACAACCGAAAGGAAGGCACATTTAGAAAAGCAGTAAATAGCCCCTGAGTAAAGGCCTGCCAATCACTTTGCTGATCCTTAGGAGCAGAAGAAACATGTTTGAGTTTTTGTTTCTTTTTTTAAGGGAATGCCCCCTTCACAAATCTGAGAAAGCTCAGACCCAGGACAACAGTCGAGAACCTTAGTAGGAACTTCTTCCCCAACTAAAAACAGAGGAACTTCCCTGGGCCCCTCAGAAAAAAATCAACTGTGGTTCCTCTGAATGTCTTGAGATGGATGCCTGCAAAGCCTCTTTGGACTTGCTTCCAGCTGGATCCTCACCGGCCTCCGACATGGTCTTGGCAAATAAATATGACAACAGAGCTGGGTGTCTCCAGGTTTGTAATGATCTTGGGAGAAACACCTGGCAGACGCTGGACAGTGAAAGATTCTGGTCGTACCTTTTCACTTTCTTCTTCCCTAATGGCTGACTCTCAGGGTGGGAGATTTCTTCTATTATATCTTTAGTGAGAAGTGTAAGACACTGGCTCTCAAGATACAAGGAAAGGCAAGGAAGAAAATCTACTGCAAAGGGTTTTCAGGATGAATGCCTGACAAATTTAATAAGACATATGGTTATGAGAAGCTCCTAGACAAAAAAAGACACCTATCATGGTGGTCTTTATGGGGAATCTCTCTCCCACACTGGCACATTCCCCTTCCTGGATGACATTAACCCCAAACAGCACAAAATAAAACAAGAAAAAACAAACCTTCCAACAGGGCACTTATCTGTAACTGCAAAGAAGTCATCAAACAGGTGTAGCTAGTCACTGGAGAATGAAAATGAATTCATCTGGCAGAAAACAGACAGAGGTAAACAGACCAAAAGTGAAAAGATATGTTCAGACTGGTGGCAAAGAAGTTCTGACTATTGTAGGCCTGAATGTCACCTTTATACCCTATGCTATGCAAGGAGGATTTGGGTGACTTTCGGCAGACGTTTAAAGCAACAAGAGTCTTTGGTAGACTAGACCAATGTCACACTTCCATGGCAGGGAATTATCTGTGCCTGGCTTGGACAGCTGTGACTACAATACTTTGAACTGCTTCTAAAACCATCTGTGGACCTACAAAGCTGATATTATTTATTTTTTTTTTTTGCATTTACTCTATCTCAGTGCTCTTTAATAGTTCTGTGCTGCATTTATTGATTTGGTTGAATTTATCACTTATTTTCAGCATACAATTGTTAAAGAAATGCCATCTGTTTGTTACTATATTGCTCTTAGGTCACTTTAACAATACTCTGATATTTCCTAACCTCCTGTGATATTGCAAAAGCTATTCTGAGTTGGCCAAAGTTCTCCTGAATTTGCTAAAGTTTTGCAAAGTTTTCTTGTGTTTGTACAATTTCCCCTATATCTGTGCACATTCTTCTGTATTTGAGAACATTTCTCAGGGTTTTTGAAATTATTTCCAAGGACTACTCATACTGCAGAAGTTCTGCTTTTTATTTTAAAGCATTTATTACCAAACTTGAGTTCAAAACCAGTTCATGTTACATTAAGAAGGTTTTATTCTGCACTCAGGTGGGAGCAGAGGGCTGATTCAACACATCCAAGTTGGAAATTGCTGGTTGGCCTGAGGATTAACTGTGTAAAAGTCTTTCATCCAGCTGGTATAAAAACCTCATGTTTGTCGCGCAAACATGGTAACCTGTGTCTTGTATATAAGCAAACCTTTTCAGTTTAAAATCCTCTATAGGAAATAGTACCCATAGTCTCCAAGTGTTCATAGCTGCTCAAGGAGCTGCCAGTTTGTGCAGAGGGTAGCACCACTACATGTCATCTAATAGTATATACTAAACACTCTCACTTAAACCTTTAAGTGACTCTCCCCTACTTCTTCCCATCAAGTAAGGATCTGGTATAATGGATAGGCACTTCTCTGTCATCTCTGTTTCTGGCCAGCTGGACATCCCGATCCAGTATAGCAACTATCTCATGTTCACTGACAACCATTCAATTTTAGAACAAACAAACACATTGTGTGAGAGATGTAGTTACACAATGTAATTGGAGGCAAAGCTCTCACATACACACACAAAAAAAGCAAACCAGGTTGTCAGCGTTACACCCAAAACACTCACTACTGACACTAAGGAATAAACACACAGACCCACATGTGCAGAGGTACTCACTTGTAATCTACCCCAAAACTCCAAGACCTCCTGAAAGCATCTCTCAGTGGCCCTGCGCTCTCTCAAAAAAACAGCACCATACACAACACATGACTATGACAATCATAGTATTCCCTTTTCCAGGCCAATAAGGCAATACACCACCCAGCCAAACATGCTAGTTATTAGAGATTCCATTGCAAGATGTAAATGTCCACCTTACCAGGCTAATCATGGAGAAGATCACAGTGAGCTGTCTGTCTGGTGCCAGGATCCACCAGATCATTCATGCACTTAGGTCTTTAAATCACAAGTACCAGTATGACATGGCCATAGCCCATGTGGGCATAAATAACCTAAGACTTACCACACTGGACTATATAAAGAGAGACACGATGGAACTCTCTGAATATGTGTCGCAGGCAGGTATGAATCTAGCCTTGAATAGACCAGCAAAAATGATTCACTTTAGCAATTGGTTTAGTCTCTGGTGTCACATGGGGATCCAGTATCTGTCAGGCTGGGGAGACATGATCAACAAGCCACAATGTTTAACTAGAGATGGTTTGCACTTATCACCACTTGGCTTCCGGACACTGGCAAAAACTTTATCTATCCCAATAGTGCCTTCTTTTGGCTGTGCCAAGTTGTTAAACCCCCCCAATATAACAACAAAAATCACTCACGACTACCTAAAAGTACTGCTGCTGAATGCTAGGAGTTTAAACAAAAAACTGCACTCCCTGGAAGCACTCCTCAGCTTGCAGAAGTCAGATATATGTACAGTCATGGAGACATGGTTCAGAACCATGGAAAACACCCCAGATATCAAAGGCTACAATGTCTTATATACATTTCGATCCCCATCAGCTCAGGATAAAATAAAGGGAGGAAGTGTCTCAGTGTTCATAAAGGACAAGTACACTGCTAAACTGGTCAAACATGACACTCTTGAACTGCTGTGACTACAAGACCTTGAACTGCTTCTAAAACCATCTGTGGACCTACAAAGCTGATATAAGTAGTTTTTTTTTTGTATTTGCTATAACTATTTCAGTGCTATTTAGCAGTTCTGTGCTGCATTTATTGATCTGGTTGAATTTATCACTTATTTTCAGCATGCACTTGTTAAAGAAATGCCATCTGCTTGTTACTGTATTCTGAGTAAAAGTGAAAAAATAGCAGCTTACTTTAATACCTTATTTAAACAATGTTCTGCATTTCAAAAAGGGTTTGATGGATACCCTATCATTTCACCCTCTTCCCTTGCCTGCCCTCATCCTAATGATCCACCTACTTTCAGAAGATTCAGTGGAATTCACATCACCCCCTCTCTCATTTTCTCACTTTTTGATTTTACGTGTACTTTTTTATGTATTTTTTATATACATTTATATGAGTAATAGTTTTTTATGACATGTATCTAGTAGATGCATACATGTTTAGATGTATAAAGTATTTGTTTTAAATGTAGTGATTATTTTTATTTGATGTATTATTGTAGTGGCGTTTTAGTTTAATTTGTGCTGTTCTTTTCATTTGTAATGTCTCTTTTAGGTTCAAAACTTAACGATTTATGTGATACGATTGGTGCTGACTTTTTGGATACTGCTATTTATTGATGGAGATTTTAGATGCATTTTAGGTCTGATGAAGTGGTGTGTCTACACTACGAAAGTGCTCACCCAATAAATAATTGTGCTGTTATACAACTAATCTGCTGTTGGTTGGTGTGTTGGATGCTTCTGTGGAATCTAAATGAATTATTAAGGGTTGGGGAGATTATGGACATGGACTTAATGATAAAGTTCCCATACAACCTATGCTGAAATCCAGACCTTTCTTTAAGTAATTTGTATCTTTCTGAAGTTGTAACATATTGCTTTTAATGGTTTTTAACATTGTTTTATTTGATTAATCTGTGTTACTTTTAAAGTGGTGTATCATGTGATTTAGTTGAATTGATGTCAGTATTTAAAGACTGTCATTTTAGAGTTACATCACATCTGATGAAGCAGGCAACTGTGAAAGCGCTTATGTGATTTTATGTAATAAATGGAGTATATAGCGGAATTTTTGGTCATCTTCGAGTCCTTTTGTGTTTTTATCTAAACAAATTAGAGAGTTGGTCAACTCTGCTAAAACAAACTATCAGACAAGATTAGCCTCCCAGCTGAAATGAAACTGTAAGGCTTCTTTTAATTATGTCCGTAATCCCAGGGGAAATGTGCAGCAATGTGCAGAGTTAATCATCAATGTCAACACTTATACCCACTTATACCCAGCCTGAAATTATAGCACACCTGCTGGCTGACAAATTCATTTCAAACTTCTCCCCCCATTGCCTCCTACCACACTCAAAGAAATACCTGCAATAATTCCCCTAATGGACATTAGCAGGGAACAGGTCCTTACTGTGCAAAACACAACATCCATGTGTCCTGACAACATTCCAGGATGCTTCATAAATAGCTTGAAACAGAATCAATCAGGGCCACTAGAAACCATCTTTAACTGCAGCCTCTGGACAGGCTTTGTCCCAGAGGAATTGAGGACTGCTACAGTTGGTCCTCTGCACAAGTTGTGGGCCCATCAACTAAACCAGGGAACTACAGACCCATAAGCTTGACCAGTATTATCAGCAAGGCCATGGAGAGAATTATCATGGACCTGATCAATATTGACATAGGAATTCTCCAAACATGAATCAGACCCAAACTGGCTTTGTCAAAGGGAGGTCTTGCCTGCTCGGTGTAGTGGACTTCTTTGTGAAAATTCACCAGGAACATGGATGAGGGTAAAATGGTGCACACCAATTATTTAGACCTGGCCAAAGCTTTCGACACAATCCTCCAATGGGGGATCATAAATAAACTTAGTGAGTTAGACATAAACCCCAACATCATCTGATGGATAGCCAACTGATTCACTGACAGGGCACGTCTGGATAAGTGAATCCACTTCCAATAAGAAACCTATTACTAGCTGTGTCCCAGAAGGATCAGTGTTGGGATCCCTCCTGTTTGGTATGTACTTCTCGAAAGTGAAGGCCAATGTTGCAGATTCACTGATGACTGTAAGCTGGGAGCAATCACTGAATCCCCAAATGATGCTGACATCTTACAAACAGGCCTGAAAAGATGAACAACTGGTGCCAAAACCATGGGAGACGCAGTGGTGAGGGATCTAGTATAACAGAGAGATAGTTACCTAACCTTTGACTACCAGGTAGCTACTGTAGTGAGGAAGTCCTTCTGTGTGGCTCAACTTATAAGTAAAGGCATGGCATCAAGGTCAAAGGAAGTCAGTACCATTGTACTCAGCCTTCATCATGCCCATAATAGAGTGCAATGTTCCCTTCTGTATGTACCTAACCAGGCACTTACACCAATTGGAGTGGACCTAGAGGTTTCTCACTAAGAAAATACAAAGTGTAAGACACATGTCTATGCAGACTCACTAAAGGCCCTTTCCATTTACTTCATCTCATATTGTTTTTTTGAGGTAACTTATGCCTGACCTACAAGACATTCTCTGATCTAGCCCTGATGAAAATGTTACATATTCACAACACAAATTATATGAGGGTTACGCGTTCCATGGACCTGAACCTTATTTGTGATTGCAACAGAACTTGCTGGAATCAAATCATCACCAGGGTACTGCCAAATCATCCTTTGCTGCTGTAAGGTTTATCTTTTAACAGGTTCTGACTTGTATAGTGATTTATATCACGTACTGATGTCAGCAGCCTTTCCACGAATACAAGAGTCACTGCTAGGTTATGCATCTTATGTGACAACATACTGCTTAAACCCAATTAAATACACCTCATTGCATTGCTGGCTTCACTTTTTGAATATTTTTCCATAATGCACTATATTCATTTTTCCCAAACCACATGGACTAGGACATCAGGAGAGAGAATGGGAAGTTAGTAATCATGACTGACATTCCTCAGGGATTAGGACATTTTTTCTGCTTGCTTTTAACATCTCTCTTCCCCACTAGATGTAGATAAGATGTAGTGCTTGCTAGTACAGGTCCATTGTGGGTAATCCACTAACAACCTTCTCCTGCAGTAGGTGGCCTGCAATCAATGGCTCATTTCTATCTTTCTCAAGATGGCTACTTCAGACTGAAGCCATTAGTCAAACCCAAGTCATTTGGGGCATAATCAGGGTAAAAACATCTATGCTGCTGTGTCATTTGCTAAGCTCACGTTACCTTGTGCTGTTTCTGTAAGAAATGGCCTCTCAGATTGCAGTGTAAGCAGAATATCAGATCTCTTTCTAGCACTGCTGGACACTTTATACCCAAAATGATTTAGAGTATTAAACTTAATTAAACTTGTCAGCCTTACTAGAAATTTACACAAGACAATGATTTAAAATTATATCTTAATTCACACAAAAAAGAGCATGCATTTTAACGGTATCACATGAGTACCATAACAATCAGTTATATAGTTTGCATTCTGGTATCTTTAACATTTTGAAAAGAACAGACAAGAGATTTTAAAACATTTGGTTCAACATCTCTAGTTTTTGATTGCTACATATTCTGTTTCAGTAAAATAAGTATATCTTTTTCACAGTAAGAATAGTGGTTTATAAACAGTATGCTACATTTTGATAGCAAACGTGTCTAAATATACTGTATACACTTAAAATTCCTTAAAATAGAATGTCTTTGATTTTCTTTTGATGTACATATGTAAAAATAGAGAGAAAAAATAAGTGAATGAGATATAGTTGGAGATGCTTAACAATCCTTGTCAAAAGTTTAGAAAAGAAATGCAAACTCAGCAGGAGGGTTTCAGATAAAATGACAACAATGTTCCAAAGTTGTATAGTTCAGCGAGTCTCATATGTATGTTGTTAAAAAATGTGGATTTAGTGAAGAGCAGATTTTTGACAACTTGATAAATAGTATTTAAAGCAAGTCAAAATGCTTCGAGAATTTTAATGAAAGTCTCTTTGTGTTGGGTGGCAAACAGGGATAATTTCTGTCACTTTTCTTGTTGCTGAGCTCACTGAGGTTTGTGCTGTCATGGAGAGATTTCAGAACCAGAATCATCTTAGTGATTGTTTCTATGGTTACTGCAACCTGAGGCCTACAGGAGTCCACAGAAATGTTGTCATCTCATAAGATAAAAAAGTGCTCTGGGACCATTCCTAATTTTATTTTCATGTAAAGTATTTATTGTTTTATTTTATTAGAATAATTCCACCAAGGATGTATATATTCTTTAACACGTTAATTTCCAGTGCAGTCCATTTTGGGTAACATTACTGGTCATATGTAAACATCTTGCTGGCAACTAGAGATTTAAGTAGTGCCCTGGTTCACATAAGCAAATAAGTAATAAATTATTTGGCCACAGATGGAAGTCATATGACTGTGCATTCAATCCTTGCAAGACACGCTGCTTCTTTCATTTATATTGGACTGATATATGTGTACTTTAACACATCAATTTTCAGTGCAGTCCATTTTATGTTGTATTACTGGTCACATACATCTTGTTGACATCTAGAGATTTAAGCACTGCCCTGGTTCACATAACCAAATAAGTAATAAATTATTTGGCCACAGATGGAAGCTATATGTCTGTGAATTCAACCCTTGCTAGACAGGTTGCATCCTTCTTTTATACTGGACGGATTCCTTTTTAAAAGCATTCTGATTATCATGGAAAGAGAGACGCTAACAAACGACCAAACACCCTTGTGCTGGGCTGGATGCTTTCATATTATAAGCACTGTGTAAGTCTAAGGCATAACTGTACAATGTGTCAAGGTGTACTGGTTTCTCTCCTTGCCTTCACAGTGGTATACAACAATAAACTGATCTAATTTCATTTATATTTGTATTGGAAATGCTGAGCCATAAAGTTAGTCTTACTTTTAAGTGAATCCCAAAGTAAAGAGAAAAGGTTTATGGAATGTGAATTAAATTAAAACAGTACAATTAATTATAATTTAATTTTGAATCTGAAATCATACTTTACAACCCCATCATGCCACACTAGGACTGCCTTTCTCTGCTTCTGAATGAGCTACATGGCTTCTTTCAGCATTCCATCTATTTTGTTATCTAGGAATGCACAGTCATTATTTCAAGGAACATCCTTACTGGGAAGACAAGGAAAGTGGGATCTGCTAATTTACAAATGTAGTGGCTGCAAGTTGTGGGACTGGAATGCATGAAAGAGACTTCACAGCATGGCACCCAGTAAGACAACTGTGTTGTTTAACAGTCACTCTTTTTTAATCTAGTCCTCCATGTATACACTGGGCCTTAGCAGTGAAACTCAGAAGTGACAAGCAGTGTTCTGGGACCAGCATTACTCAAATGACAACAGTTCAGGCCAGTTGCACAATACAGTCACCCGTAAAATACCTGTAAACCTTTTCTCAAGATTTCCTTCAGTGGATCAGCTTTTTATTCATTCATTTATTCATTCATTTATAAATACATTTGCTAGGTTACTGTGTTAAACCCGGTAGAATGTTTTCAGTCATGACCCTTGCAATAAAGTTGATATACTAGGAAAAAAACAATGAAAGAAATTATATTTTAGCTTGGCAATGTATGGCGAAATCAGTATAATGAGCAAAAATACAGGCACAGAACTGATTAATGCATAAGCATATTTGGTAGACAATGCAAAGGATTACATGGGAGCAGATGAAATGTATTTAAACATTGCTAAGTACCTTTTTTACAAATGCACAAAGAAACTACCTTTTGATCTAACATTGCAAATACCAGTCTTAATGAAAATGTTGTAAAACATGTTTAATAATGTTTTGCTGGTGAAATATGTCTCAGTAGCCTTGTAACACACATGTATTAATGGAAATGCAATGTAAGAGAAAAATGAAGGCCACCCGCTGTTTTCCAGCATCCCATGGTGAGAACATAATATTAAATTCTTCATGGGATGATGACTGTTGAATGTTATATTGAGGTTAAGGACTACTTAAAGGAGGGAAGAAGGCGCCTGACAGCAGGGAATATTGTATTTGATTTATTTCTAACTGATGCTGTCTCTGTATGACCTCTTCAGTTATCATTTTCTAACTGGGAACTGTCAGATCTGAGAAACATATCAAATTACAGTGCAAGGACCATTTTGCAATTTTTTGTGCAGTAGTGCAGTTTATTACTAACTGTTGTTTGTGCTATTCGGCAGATGATATGGCCTCATTTATTTGTTATCTTGTATGCTGGCATTTTCTGTACAAATCCTGTGATCAGCAATTACTGACATTTGTGGATCACCACAGCTTTAGGAGACAGACCGGTATGCCAAGCATGTCACAAAATTTATTTACTCTTTATTTCTCTCAGTCTGTGTCTCTGTCTCTCTCTCTCTCTCTCACTGTCTTCTTGTTTCATCTACCCAGAGGAGAAAGGAGAAGCAAGGAACACTGCTCTGTAAAGTTTACAATCCACACAATATGCCCTGCTATTTATTGAACACTCAGTATGACAGATATCGTTAGAAAAAATAAAATAGTAAACAACATAATAAATGTGGATTTTAGTGGAGGAAAGATCTTCATTATCAAGTCATGAAATTCTGAATGTCAGAATTCCAAGATCAGTTTTTTGAATGGAGAGTGTTGCCTCCCAGCTACAACAGTTCAGAGGTAAGAATAAAAAGCGGGGTGCATGGTGCAAAGCCGTCTGCATGATGGTGTAGGGACTCCCCCCACACCTAAACAAAATGGCATTAAAAAGCCACCTTTTTATGTTTTCCCTATATTTGGTATACCCAAGAATTCCATTTTTTTCAGAATTCTGAGACTTGATAATGAAAACCATACATAAGTACAGATTGTGAAAATGATGCTAGCCTTACACATGAAAGTAATACTTCCAGGTTTTTAGTGCTTTGTATTCCATTCCATGTTATGTTCTTTACTTGTTGTGTATGTACTCTACATCACTGTTAATCCTGGGGCGGCCGCGGTGGTGCAGTGGCTAGCATTGCCACCTCACAGCAAGAGGTTCTTTGGTTTGATTCTCAGCTGGGGTGCTTTCTGTGTGGAGTCTGCATGTCCTCCCTGTGGCTGCGTAGGTTTCCTCCGGGTGATCCGGTTTCCTCCCACAACCCAAAGACATGCTGTAGGTGGATTGCACACTCCAAATTAGCCCTAGGTGTGAGTGTGTGTGTGCCTTCTGTGGAAGGTTGGCCGCCGGGCTGGCAAATCGACACTGTAAAACTCCACTGCCAATCGTTCTGTAGACTGTTGTTCCACTGTGGCAACCCCTAACCAGGATAAGCCAAAAGGAGATGATGATCACTCTTAATCCTGAATGAAAATATTTCCTAAAATAAGTGTATAGTAACTGTCTGCTGTTATAGTATAGGAAAGCCTTTTCCATTCAAGGACATGTTTTTAGGAGGGCTCAGAATGCCTCTAGTTCTATACCAGTCATTTAGCTTGGAAATGTTTGTAAAAAATGGGATTATAAATCCCACATGTTGCCACTAAGTAATATTTGGGAAGGGGGCTTTTGTTATAAGTGGACAAAGTTCAATCTGCCATGGAGTGGAATCTCCAAACTCTGTTTTCTGAATGGCGTTACTATAGACGACCAATTAAAATTTTACTTACATATCTTAAACTGTATGAAAAAGTCTAATCAAAAACTAGGTCTTCTATACTGCAACAACAAATATATACCTAACAAATCTAGACCTATACTGGCTCAAACCCATCCCTGCTGTATGCTGCTCCCATACTTACTAACCTCCAAAATAATGTCTTAACCAAACTAGAAACCACCTATAACAAGATAGTAAGATTCACAGCCAGTAATAGTTACTAATTACATCATTGTATATCCCTAAAAAGCTCAAGATAGCCTGAGCTCCCCAACATGCTTCAAATGTCACAACTACAAATTGTACACAGCATCCTAAAGAGCCCCAACTCCTGCCGTGCCCTTACATCCATAATTACACCCTACACACCCAACCGTGACCTCAGAAGCACACAACAAAACCTTCTGCAGGTGACCAAGCCAAACAAAAATATTGGAAAAATACTTTACATTCAATTGCATACTCATGGAACAAACTTCTATTGTCCCTTCGCTCCACTACCAAAAGTGGCGAATTCAAAGAGCAACTAAAAATTCATTTCCAACATGCGTGGATATATACTTGTCAGAAAATTACCTAATGAATTTTTCATCTTCTCTAAATTAACATATCTGCCTGTTACCTACCTAAACTGTCTACATATATTACTCTCTATGCAGTTAGTACCTATGCTAGTAAATGCATCTTTGTTGTACTATGCCATGATGTTACTCTGATTTTTTTTTTTTTTAGACATTGCTACATTCCTTGTAAATAACTTAATGCTTACCACATTTCTCAAACATATTGTTGCTGCATTCTCAAAATAGTGTAGTTTTGCCTTGTATATATTTGTATTGTATATTCCTCTCTGTTTTTGTACTGTTAAGAATCTTTCAACTTGAATTGGTAGGTTTTTCTTATTTGTTTTTAATTACTTTCCTGGAGCTTTTCTCCTCGGGTCCCTGCTGAAAAAGGGCTCTCTGAATCCAGTTGGACTAACCCGGTTAACAAATGTAAAAATAAAATAAAAATAAATAGTCAAAAAACCACATTTTTAAGTGTTTTTGAGGTGCAAGCCAAGTGCATTCCCTGATGTTCAGACAGGCCTCCACACCCACCAAAGATACATTTACCAACTCCATGGTCACACTAACATAAAACAGACAAAATTACCTCCAAAATGGACATTATTGCCAGTGTAACTAGACAACAGTGATTTCCTGTGGAGGAGCTCCAGTCCTTGGCATGCTGAATCTTAGGTAAATGATGTTCAAGAATTCGCTCTTCATCTACCAGTAGGGTAATGCTGTTGAAGTTACTAGTCATATGGTGATATGATAGATGCTCACCACTTCCTCACATAATAGTCAGCACCTATCACACTTAGATAAGCTTTACACTGCACAGATACAGCTATAGTGCCTGACTCCCCAGAACTTCACCAGCATTAGAGTGAGCCCACTGCTTTTCATTGTAGTTTTACCAACAGTAATTGTAATTTTCAAAAATTATGTGGCATCTGTGTGCATATATATATATATATATATATATATATATATATATATATATATATATATATATATATATATACACACACACACACACACACACACACACACACACACACAAACACTCTCTCTCAAAAATGTTTTCCAGAATGGGAGGCAAATGCTAACTCACGAGTACCGATGACCTCATCTCAGACTTACTTAATTAATACTGCAAGCATTCAGGTTACACTGGCAAAACCAAAAATTCACATTATTGTTTATTTTTAAACCCAACTTCGTATATTAGAATGGCAGTATTTACTTCTGATCAGTCACTTTTCAACATGCAAATACCAAAACAGTTAACAGTTCACCATTTCAATGCACAAATAAATTGCCAGACATCATGATAAAAAAAAAAAAAAAATATTTGAAACAAATAAATAAAACAAGGCAGTTTGCTGAGATGTAAACATTCAAACAGGAGCAATTTTGCTCAAGAATTACAAATATTCTGAACAGACTGATAACATACAGCAAATTGTATCAGCTAGTGTAGAGAATAATTTTATCTAAATACACAGTCTGCCCTATCTGTGACTAATCCACTACACATGAACAAACTCTGGAATATAAAAGGAACAGACCTCAAAGAACTGAACTGCACCACTCAGAAATAAAAAGCAAGTTTAATTGGCCATTTTATTATACTTTGTTAAACGCTTTTGTCCAAAAATAAATAGGACTTCTTCAGAACAAACCACAGCTCTCAAATGAGGTTTAAATGTATTCCAAAGCCCCTCTTCCTAATTAAAACTTCTACAGCCTAAATCTGAAACAAGACAAATAACACATACTATAATGAACTTTCCCGTAATAATAAAAGACTATCTAAAAGAAATTAAGAATCCCAGTGTCACAGAAAAAGTTGATACACATGTAGACCTAAAACCCAGCTATATTTTAATAAAAATACATTACAGAACTAAGTATTAACAAAGCAGTAAATAACCAATATATGAAACAAGTAAATAAACTCATAAAAAAAAACTCAAGGAAAAAAGTATGCAGCCTTCAATTTCAAAATACTGCTAATCGATGTGTTCTCATTGAGACCAAGGTGTGAAGTTGCATTTGTCTTTAACTGCCACCTAAGTTCTAAAAATTCCAGGTAATCTTCGCTTGGTTCCAGCTCAACCTGATCAATAACAGAAAACCGAAGTTTATGTCCAGGATAATACTTAATATGTCTAAATAACACATTTTTCTCATCTTTTTTCTTAATATCATACATATGTTGGTAAATCCTTTTTCTTAGACCTAATTTTGTCTTCCTTATATAGAATGCCCTGCAAGAACCACAAATGGCTGCATACATACCACACCTTTACTATTACAGTGAAACTTACAGTGGAGTTTTATATCACCAAACAATACTAAATTAATAACAGAACCCTCTAGTATGTACTTACATTGGGGACAACTACCATATTTATACATCCTCCCCCTATGTTCGCTATGGCCCAATCCTTCCAAAATTATTTGAAAAATCGTATAATTTTTATAAATTATTACTGGTTTATTACCACCTATATGAGTGTATTCCTTATCTGTCCCAAATACCTTCCAATTCCTCTCCACTATATGTTTAATATTTTGAACACTAGTGGTGTATGTTAAAGTAAGGCAGTGATTATATATCAGGCCACGTGAATCACTCCTTGTATTCTTCATAACATTCTGTTTAATTAAACATCCGCCTTGTCCCAACAATGGAAAGAAATATCCTTCATTCCTCTTAGCCTCAACTTCTTTAAAGATATTGGATAAAAATACCTCAGGGTAACTTCTCCTTTCAAACATATTTCTCAAGTAACTCATTTAATGTTCAAAATCCAGTGAAGTAGATATGTGCTAACCTTACACATTACCCCTTCACCAAACTCTTCTTTATTTGGGACAGATAAGGAATACACTGATATAGTTGGTAATAAACCAGTAACAGTATATAAAAAAGATACAAGTTTTAAAACAATTTTGGAAGGATTGGGCCATAGCGAACACAGGGGGAGGATGTATAAATGTGGTAGTTGTCCCCAATGTAAATACATGCTAGAGGCTTCTGTTAATAATTTAGTAGGGTTTGGTGATATAAAACGTCATTGTAAGTTTCACTGTAGTAGTAAAGGTGTGGTATATATATATATATATATATATATATATATATATATATATATAGCCGTTTGTGGTTCTTGCAGGGCATTCTATATAGGGAAGACAAAATTAGGCCTAAGAAAAAGGATTTACCAACATATGTATGATATAAAGAAAAAAGATGAAAAATACATTATTTAGACATATTAAGAATTATCCTGGACATAAACTTAGGTTTTCAGTTATCGATCAGGTTGATCTGGACAGCGGGGTGGACCAAGCGAAGATTACCTGGAATTTTTAGAACTTAGGTGGCGGGTAAAGACAAATGCAACTTCACATCCTGGTCTCAATGAGAACACATCAATTAGGAGTATTTTGAAATTGAAGGCTGCATACTTTTTTCTTGAAATTTTTATGAGTTTATTTACTTGTTTCATATATTAGTTATTTACTGTTTTGTTAATACTTGGTTCTGCAATGTATTTTTATTAAAATATAGCTAGGTTTTAGGTGTACATGTGTATAAACTTTGTTATTCTGATACTGGGATTCTTAATGTCTTTAAGATAGTCTTTTATTATTACAGGAAAGTTCATTATGGTATTTGTTATTTGTCGTTTCACTTTTAGGCTGTAGAAGTTTTAATTAGGAGGAAGGGCTTTAGAATATATTTAAACCTCATTTGTGAACTGTGGTTTGTTCTGAAGAAGTCCTATATATTTTTTGGATGAAAGCGCTTAACAAAGTGTAATAAAATGGGCAATTAAACTTGATTTTTATTTCCAAGTGGTGCGGTTCAATTTTTTGAGATCTGTTCCTTTGAGATCTGTTCCTTTTTTATTCCTGTATGTGGTTTAGCATGCAAGATCAGAATGTAATTTACAAATTTTCTATAGACAGCTCTGTCTCATTGTATACACTCCATCAAATCATTTGGCTGGCATTTTCTTCTTCCATTTCTCTATTTACATGATTCCCAGGTAGGACTTCATACTCGCTTTAATATGAGTTTTGGAAGAGGATTTCTTGTTTCCACGATTATATACTTATGGGGAAACATCCCAAATAAGACAATATCCTTTGACCTAGAGCATCATCTTCAAAGAGCATTTGGCTTCAAGCACAGATTAATATGTTTTTACTTTCAAATTGTAGTATATTTACCCAGAAGCAAATGTACTATCTGTATAAATCATTTGTATACTCTTCTTTTAATTATTACATAGTTGTTAAACTATAAGTATAATGAAACTTCTTTTATATATACATTTTAAATATGAACCAACACTTTTCTTAATTTAATTCAGCTTACTACAATTAATTTACTTATCCTATATGCTATACTGAAATGTTACTTTTTACAGCTTTTCTCAATTATTAGCAAATTCAAAGTCACTTCTACTATTATCTGCCATATCTGTAGACTAAGACTGTGTATGTGTGTGTGTGTGTGTTTCTGTCATGCATGCATGCGTGTGACCACATGTATATGTAGGGGGGGTATTGGGATCAGTGCTGGTAAGGTACATCATGAATAAATTCATTGTAGAATATTTCTAGAGCACAATGCCACACTGTGTATATATTCAGACACCCTCCCAGAATTATTAACGCTGGCTAAAAAAAAATAAATAAATAAAGTCCCGGATTCAAAATTACATTTGTTCCTGTACA
This sequence comes from Protopterus annectens, assembly GCF_019279795.1. NCBI lineage: Eukaryota > Metazoa > Chordata > Ceratodontiformes > Protopteridae > Protopterus > Protopterus annectens. The sequence continues at coordinate 1,533,515,754 of NC_056729.1, forward strand.
TGATTTTTTTAAAAAAAGTTTAAGGCATTCAGTGTATTGCATTCCTGCATAATGATAGGGAAAAGCCACTGTACAAGAATTAGAGATTATTTTGGGAATTACAGTATTTACTACTGGTGAAAGAAAACGTAAATGAATTTCAGAAACATACTAACACTGACTTAAAGATGTAGATACTGACAAATGATACACTTAAAGGTTGTCCCGAACAAGTCATTAGCAAGAAAGAAAGTCAGCTGTATTTTTTTTAATTCCTGGAAGCAATAATTTGTGTTAAATGTTTATTGTTCAGGACTGAGAAAATAATAGTTATGTATCAAAAGAGAAGAAAGATGCTTCATTATTTACATCTGTAAACTGTAAAGTGCACAGAAAGTACAAGAGACGTGATGTGTTAGCCAGGGGTGTTAATTCATAAAAGAGTTAAAATACAGTTTTGCCATCTGTAATGGATATCATGACAACAATCCAAAGGAAAGCATGCTAGCATATCCAGTTCCAAACCATCCATAGGGTGAAGTAGACACATATATTACTTTTTGTTTATGTATTTACATTTGTTATCTAGGAATGTCTAACAGGGAAGTTTCATTTTCAGTGTCATTGTGAGGAGAAATCGCAATAAAAATAATAATAAAACTCAATACAAATGTGAAACAAAGTTTTGACCCAGACAGTATAAAAATATTGAAAAAATAATAAATACACATTTAGCTTGGCAATGAGAATACACGTTAGCAAATTTGAAAGTGCATAACTATGCAATATTGGACTCTTGACTGAGACAGACGTATAGTTAATCTGAAACATATACAGGTGACTTGTGCATAGATCACTGAGCAAACATATTTTAAAAACTCAGTATGTTTCAAAATGCATAGTTTTATATTTGAGAAAAAAATGCTGCCAATTTTAAGTCAGGAATTGATAATCAAAAAGTGACCAGTCTGGTTGTAATCATGAACAAGCTAATGGTCATTTGAAACTAAGCTAACCAGAGCTTCATTCCAATTGGACTGGAGGGTGGCCTTAGAAAGTTTTTCAAAAGTCTTGATGAGATTTGACCTCATTTCAAATGTGGATTTGCTGCATCATTTACCAAGTCATAGAACACATTTTAAATCGCCATATTTCTTGCTTGACCTTAGAATGGCTACCATGTTACCAACGGAAGCTTGTAGACCACAAGGTATGGCACATTTTGTACAATTTTTGTAATAAGGTACATTTTTCTGGATGAGGTGAAACATTTGTGAGTGAAAAAATAAGACATAAATAGTTAGATGATTGAATTCCAGCAAGTTTAGGCAATGGAGAGAAAGACAGTGATAGATGCTACTCCATGGCAGTCTGCAGTAATTCTACATATTGTGTTGCAAGCAAGTTCAAATTTCTGCTGTGAATGTGAGATATTTGTGAATTTATGGATGAGAATATTACAGGAAGAGAACATCTGGCCTTCTTCTGGTAACACTTACATTTTCCATGGGCAAAGCTTTTGCTGCGCATACTTTTCCTAGTTTCATGCTGGCTTTAACCACAGAATTCTTAATGTGATGATCAAATTTTAATTGGTTGTTTGTGGCAGAACACCACCTCCCTGGGTCTTGACAATATTACCAGTTGCCTCCTGAATAGTCTAAAACTTGACCTATCAGGACCACTTGAGGCCCTCTTCAGCTACAGCCTCAACATTCCCCTCCACAAGGGCAGACCAACAAATGACCCAGGTGACTACATTCTCATCAGTCAAACAGGCCTAATATGCAAAGCCAGGTAATAAATTTTCATGGAATTGATAAACAAGGACATTGGCAACTATACACAATAGAACCATCTCAATTTGGCTTTGTTAAGAGAAGGCCATGCCTACTTAACCTGGTAGACATCTTTGACAGAGTCACCAAGGCAATGTACAAGTGTAAACCAGTGCATACTGCATATCTTGACCTGGCCATGGTATTCAATAGAATATCACACTCAGGCATTGTTGACAAGCTCTCTGAGCTAGGCATAAATAACTTGGTGACTTGCTGACTGGCTCACAGACAGGACCCAAGAAATCAGGATCTGTGAGTCCAGTGCCACCAAGAGACTGGTCATCATGGGAGTACTCCATAGCTTCATGCTGGACCTGCTCCTGTTTGGCATCTACATCTTGAAAGTAAGTCAAGGCTAATGTTCAAGGCCTTTGGCTCACCAGGTTCACATATGACTGAAAATTGGGAGCTATTATAGATTTCCCCAAGATGAAAACATCTTCCAAGAGGGTTTATCACAGACAAATGTGTTGCCAAAGCCATGGTCTAAAACTTAATGGCAAAAAATGCATTATAATGCACTTTGGGAACTGCCAACCCAAGTTAATTATTCCACTAATAAAACACCCCAAGAGTCAAACTAGTAGTAAGGTATCTGGAAAAGTATGTAGACAGCAATCTGGTTTTTGACCAACACATAGCTAAGATAGAAAGAAATCATTCTATGTCACCCAACTTACAGGAAATGGTATGGCATTCAGGTCCATGGAAGTTATAGTGTCATTCTACCTGGCCCTTATCAGACCAATCATTGAGTACAATGTCCACCTTTGGCATGTACCTAACCAGACACTTGCAACCATTGGAATACCCACAAAGGTTTCTCATCAGGAGAAATTAGGATATGAATATCCTACACTGACCACCTAAAGGCTCTGTCTCTATATTCAGTCTCTCAGAGACTGTTGAGTGGATCTCTGCCTGGCTTACAGGACTTCCTCAGACCCAGCCCTGATGGATCTGTTGCACACGTGCAAAACAAACAGCATCATAAACACTAGATCCAGGGATTTGAACTTTGCTTTTGATATAAAGAGAGCATGCTAAAAAGAGAGATCAAGAGAGATCTGAAAGGATCCATGCTGTATGAAACAGGCTCACCACAATGTAAAACAGAGTTAATTCCTGACCATATTTAAAAGAAACATTGCCAGTTGGATGGGAAATCATATATTTACCCCATTCTGGCTCCCATGTCTTTTATGGACAGAGGCTGTCAATAAGAAACGTATTATTCTAACAGCCCCCACAGAAATCCTTTAGTTACCTCCCTACTAGCATGATACTCAGTAAACAAATGGGTTTGGGGTGTGCGGCTAAGCTTTTAAGGTCTTTAGTGGTCATTAGCCTAGTAATAGCCTATGAGCTTATGAAGTAAAATCCGATACCAATGGACTATAGCTGACAAAGTTTGCAGATGACTGCAAGCTATGAATAGCTATTGAATCCCAAGATGTCTCAGCCAGCCTGCAGGAAGTTTTGTCTCAAACAAATAACTGGTGCTAGATTCATGCACTAAAGATAAATGCCAAAGAATGCATTACCATATTTTTTGGGAGGTCATTTACCTGGAATTACCACATCAACAATATGCCCTTGAAAGCTGACCCAGTTATTTGGGAACTTATATGGACAGTAACCTAACTTTTAACCAACATGGGTCCACTGTCATTAGAAAGTCCTTTGGTATTGTACAGCTTATAAACAAAGGGACTATGACTAGATATACAGACATCATTGTCTCCTTTACTTAGCCCTCAATAGACCAGTCACTGAGCATAATGCCCCTTTTGGCATGTATCAGTCCAGACACACGTAACAACTGGAATGTCCACAGAGATACATTACTTAAAATGTACAAGGCCTAAACAATATATCCTACATGGACTAACTCAAAGCTCTGTCACTATACTCAGCATCCCACAAACTGCTGAGAGGTGACCTCTGTCTGACCTACAAAACATCCTCTGACCCAATACTGATAGACCTAATGCATATCAGCAAGTCAAATGGCATCAGAAATACTCAGTCCAGTGGTCTAAACCTCTTCTGCAACATCAGTAGTAAGATTAGGAGGAACAGGTATATCCTACAGAGGATACCACTGCTCTGGAATGGTCTCCCCATGCATGTAAAACAAAGCTTATCCCTGTTCATATTCAAGCACAACTTGGATCTATGGATGGATAATAGAAAATTTACTAGATCTGCTCCTTGTACTACTAATGGACAGAGGCAACTCCTAAGTACTTTGTCCCATGCACTGGTCCCCTCAAATTATCTATGGTGAGATCCCAGGTAATCTCTCTAGGGTAATATATAATTATCGACCATGGGATTGGTAAGGCCAATCTAACACTGAATGGGTACCTTAATTCAAGCACCAAACAGGAAATTGGATAGGCTTAATATGGTCCACAAAAGCAGCTAGCCTAGTTCTTACCTATGAACCTAGAAGGAATCGTCCACTGCAGGGATTCACTTTCTCCCCAGCTCAATCAAGTCTTCATGGGCAGAAGACAGAAAAGCAAATTTCCTAACAGAATGACTTTATTAATGCCAGAGAATCAATATATAAAGTAAAGGAAAAAGAAGGAAAGAATGCAACAGAGAGAGAAAAATACTACTATGATAGAAACTGCAGAAGTAGGCCACATTTAGGTTGAAGCCATTAAGGATCATAAAGCCAAGAAAAGTTGATGGTCCAGGAAAAGAACATAAAGAGGACTGTCAAAATGTGTCTTCTGGCAAGAAATTATTGACTGCATAAACTGCGATAGCCAAAAGCTGCAGAAAGAGTGACCCCTTAGCTTTGTTTTCTCAGGTGAAGCTCTTGTGCACCATAAACTATCCCAAAAGGGAAATCAGCTGCTAAGTGCAAACAGTCCTTTTAAATATTCCTAATATCAGGAGGGAAGAACACTCTACCTGGAAAGAATCACGCTTTTTGGAGGCTCAGGGAGTAGTCCTCAAAAATACTTTTCAGTAGATGATTCTTGTTGTAGCTGTCCTGGAGTGTCCTTCTAGTTGTAGCCCTGAGGAGGGCTGTTGTAGTCCTGATGAGGGCTGTTGTAGTCCTGAGGAGGACTGTTGAAGCCCTGAAGAGAGCTGTTGTTGTGTTGGTCAGCGCTGAAGTGGCCCTTACAAGGGCCGCCCTAGGTACCCTGTCAGATCAGATCTCAGTAGGTGCCCCCTTATGTAAAGCTGGGCTCCTGCAGATGTGGTCTGCGGGTTCTTAGAAGAACCTTTGTGGTCTATGTGGCCTTACAGAGGAACCTGGAGAGTATCCTAGTAAGCCAGACGTATTACAGTCGCCATTTGACCAGCCTTACAGAGGAACCTGGAGGGTATCCTAGTAAGCTAGACCTATTACAGTCACCCTTAGACCGGGTTGGGTTTCCGTGGGTTCTTATAAGAACCTTTTTGGTCCCTTGTAGGGCCTGAGCTCTCTTAGTCCTGTTAGTCCTTGCCCGAGATGGTGGGCAGTCGGCATGCAAGGCGTTCATTTGTTCTAAAAGAAGACACCAGAGCCAGTAGCATTTGATCCGTGTTTCTTTATTTCCGTCCTTGAAGGTCACAGTTCCAATCTTCCTCCTAGCATTGCTCTGAGTGAGAATCACTGTAACAATAAGGGAGGAAGGTTGCTGAACTCCTGAGTGCACTACTTCTTTGCATGAGTCATTAAACTCACCTCTTCTATGGGGCCTGACAACATACCTGGTTGTCTAATAAATAGCACTAGAAAAGCAAAGGGGGACACATTTCTCAGTCTCTTTAACCTAAGCCTAGTAATAGCCATTGAGTCAGAGATGTGGTACACAGTTGTTGTGATGCCATTCCAAAGGAGTGGCCCCACCACTGACCCTAAGAATTACAGACATAGCAGTCTAACAAGTCTTATAGTGAAAGCCATGGAACATATCATAACTGACCTAATTTACTATGATATTAAAACTCTTATCAGTCTCAAACCAAGCAGGTTGGTTTCTGGTTTTTCAAGAGTAGATCTTTTCTTATGAATCCTGTGAACATCTCTGAGAGGGTTAATCATGCTGCTGACTGTGGGTAAGCTGTCTGCAAAGTGTAATTTAACTTTGCCAAGACATTCAATACCATAACACATGCAAATATAATAAACAAGCTGAAGGAGCTCCAATTTGACTCGTGTGTGGCTAGGTGAATAACCAAGTGGCTTAGGGGACATGACTCACACATTAAGAGTAGGGGTGTGTCCTCTGAAGATGACTGGTATGGAATCTGAGGGATCAGCTCTAACCAACACAACAACAGCCCTCTTCAGGGCTTCAACAGTCCTCCTCGGGACTACAACAGTCCTTATCAGGACTTCAACAGTCCTCTTCAGGACTACAGCAGCCCTCATCTGGACTACAACAGCCCTCCTCAGGGCTACAAAAGTCCACATCAGGACTACAACAGCCCTCCTCGAGGCTACAACTATAAGGACAGCCCAGGACAGCTACAATATGAATCATATACAGAAAAATCCTTTTGAGGAATACTTCCTGAGCCTACAAAAAGCACGATTCTTTCCAGGTTGAGTGTTCTTCCCTACTGAAATTTCTACCCACCCCTGTGGTCTACACTCTAGGAGCAGTAGGTTTCCCTCCCTTGCACGAAATGCTCCTAATATGGAAGAATACTGAAGTTACCAGACATATAGAATGTGCCACAGTTAAAATGATTCTAAAGACTAAAATGTTAATTCACTGAAATGTGTTTGATATGGAAAAACAAGTTTCATATTCAATATAAATAGCCCATAACATGCTTAGTGTACTGCTGTAGTTAATTTTACATGCTCAGTATAATGCAGTGTGTGTGTGTGTGTGTGTGTAGATACAGATATATATATATATATATATATATATATATATATATATATATATATATATATATATATATATATAGTTTACTATCAAAATTCTGAAAATACAGTAGTTCAAGTAATGACTTAAAAAAAGTCAGAAATGAACACTTCTTTCACTCAAAACAATGAAAGTGGTAATGTTGGTAGTTCGAATTTGATATTATTGACATGACCCAACTTACCTTGATGTCCGGTGATTTACTACAAATGTTTTGCAAGGGGGCAAGCCCTTTTGAGCTCCCCACACTTCCTGTTAATTATATATTCCAACTCCAAGACTGCACTACAGTGAGGAAGAGGGTAGATTTCCCGATCCCCACTATAGTGCGGTCTCCAATCAGAAAATCAACCTCACAACAGCAAATGCACACTAACATTCACTGTTGCGGAGATGAACATTTTCCAGAGCGGTGTTATGTGAACTTTAAAACAGCCTTTCGACGATCCCAGTTTATGTAACTGCTGTCCAACATTTTGATAGTAAACCATATATATATATATATATATATATATATATATATATATATATATATATATATATATATAGGTCCCCTTCATATGATCAAACTTTCAAAAGTTCGACTTTCTTATGGCTGAGACCATATGATCAAACTTTTGAAAGTTTGAACGTTCTTAACGGAGATCTCCATACAGAGCAGAATGGGAAGATTTCCCTTTTTCCGCACTGTAGTGCAATCTCAGAGTTGGTATATATAAATAGCAGGGGATGTAGGGGGTGCATGGGGGCTTGTGTCCCTGCTAACACTGTTCGGATATTTTTTTTTTACTTTTTTATTAGATGGTCGAACTTTCAAAAGTTCGATCATATGGTCTCGGCCATATGAAAGTCAAACTTTTGAAAGTTCAATCATCTGAAGTAGATATATATATATATATATATATATATATATATATATACTCTAAAGGTAGGAATGTTATTTATATAAACATCTCTTTTAGTACACAATTTGCTTACTTGTGCATTTATTTATTTATTTACTTGATTGGTTAACTGGCTAAGACATCTTCTTTCAAACACAGGGCAATGTTTGTCAATGGCCTGAGCTGTCAGGCAAACTGCAAATATAGATATCAAATACAGAGTTACAGTCATTTATATAAATAATACAATATATAAACAACACAGAATATAGCTTGTATAAAGCAATATGTATACAAAAGACAAGATAGCTTACAAAGAGATAGTTTACAATATCTTAAAATAAGGAACATGTTTTTAAGACTTGGAAAAATGTAGACATACTTTCATAATACCATTATGCATCTAGCGAAACATGAACAGTTTTACTTGTTGTGTTTCCTCAAATCTGAGTAGAATAAATTTGAGAAGCTGGGGGCAATATCTACCTGGCTTGGACTTTATATCCTTTTTTGTTGTTGTTTTGGAAAATTTCTTCTCAAATGTGAAAACAGTGTCAAACTACATCCAACCAGTAGGATTTCAATAGTCTCTAAGGGGTTGAAATCAGCATTAATTAAAATATTGCTGTTAGCAGTCACACTGTAATAATGAAGAAGAATGGATGCATAGTGGCACTCCATGTCTAAGACGACCAAGAGATTATGGTCTAGTATTTTGAGATGTTTTTATAGGCAAATTCATGGATTCTAAAATGAACAAGTCAACTTTCATGCTTAAAAAACAACTCTAAAAAAAGACTACCAAGGCTTCTATTAAAGACCTTTCACTTAGAATATTTGCTGTTTTTGTGGGGCTTGGGGATTCAAAAAAATGAATTATCATGCAGTAACAAGCTTTAAAGAATCCTCTTAGTTTTCAGTGAAGCAGTCCTCTTTTAGGGTGTTCAGTGTTGTATTAAATGTTTCTTGGGTTTCCTGAACCTGTTTTTTTATTTCTTTATAAAAGCTTGAATAGCTCAGAAACTCAAAACTCTTTATGCACAGGTAGTTTTCTCACACATCACTATTCAGCCACTCTTATTTGTTTCATAATAATCCACATGTTAGGGCCCTTGCACATTCTTTCAAGTCTTGGTGCACTTTTTTGCTTAGTTTGTAAAATATCCTTTATGTAGAGTGTTTTTTATGACTTTTACTTCCACTTGCAATTTTTTTCACATGCTAAAATAGTGGTATGAGAAGGTTTGGCCTGTTCTGTAAAACATAATTTCAGCCTATGATTTCTCATGTATATCATTTGGTTTTAACATGGTTTTAACCCATGGTTTTGACACCAGCTATTTGTTAGGGACAGGCCAACTTGGAGGATCTTGGTCTCCTCTGGGGAGATTACGATGGCACCAAATTTACAGTCATCTGCAAACCTGGTCAACCACAAACCTTTAACATTAGCTTTGAACTCCAAGAAGAAAACTCCAAAAAAAAAAGACTGGCTGAAGGACTGAACCCTGGGTTACAACATTAGTGACAACTCTTTTGGAGGAGACAGAGCTACACATACTTTCTGTATTCTATTTTTGAGATAATTTACATAGGGACTAACATTTAGATGTCAGTTTTAAAAAGGTGGCTTAAAAAGGCTTCAGGCTTTTGGACATTATTTAGAATGCCATATTGTTTTTTTCTATCATGCTTTCAATAAATAGTATACTGTTAGGGTCACTGTTTCAATGGGTGCCACACTTGCCTTTTGATGCCTGAAGATTAGAAGACAGATGGTTCGATTCTCCCACTGGGTGCTTGGATTCATTTTCCATTACTGTCACTGTGGTGTAACAATAAGGGAGGATGGTTGCTGAACTCCTGTGTGCACTACTTCTTTGCATGAGTCATTAAACTCACCTCTTTTATGGGGCCTGACAACATACCTGGTTGTCTAATAAATAGCACTAGAAAAGCAATGGGGGACACATTTCTCAGTCTCTTTAACCTAAGCCTAGTAATGGCCCTTGTGTCAGAGATGTGGTACACAGTTGTTGTGATGCCATTCCAAAGGAGTGGCCCCACCACTGACCCTAAGAATTACAGACATAGCAGTCTAACAAGTCTTATAGTGAAAGCCATGGAACATATCATAACTGACCTAATTTACTACGATATTAAAACTCTTATCAGTCTCAAACCAAGCAGGTTGGTTTCTGGTTTTTCAAGAGTAGATCTTTTCTGATGAATCCTGTGAACATCTCTGAGAGGGTTAATCATGCTGTTGACTGTGGGTAAGCTGTCTGCAAAGTGCAATTTAACTTTGCCAAGACATTCAATACCATAACACATGCAAATATAATAAACAAGCTGAAGGAGCTCCAATTTGACTCGTGTGTGGCTAGGTGAATAACCAAGTGGCTTAGGGGACATGACTCACACATTAAGAGTAGGGGTGTGTCCTCTGAAGATGACCAGTATGGTATCTGAGGGATTTGTGATGGGACCTCTGCCACTGAGTATGTAATTCTCAGATCTCAATATACCAAACAAGGATATCTAGTTAACACAGTCTGTGGATGATTGTAAGCCGGAAGTCATCAAGTCCCCCTCTGACATACAGACGCTCCTACAGGACAATACACTTGTCAAGAGCTGGTGTTCATCAAATGGGCTCAAGCTCAGTGCTGAAAAGTATAACATTGTCACATTTGGTAAGCAGCACTTAGCTCCAGGTTATAGTATTGAAAACAGGCAACTTGAAATTGAGAAGGTAGAGAGATAGGTGGGTACTTGGATGAATAGTGCCCTCATAATTGACTATCACCTTACAACAGTGGTTAGGAGATACTTTATCATTGCACAGCTCTTAGCAAAAGTTATTTTGTCTAGATCAAAAGAAGTCCTTACCTCCTTCTAGTTTGCACTGATTAGACCCATCATTAAGTACAACTCCCTCTTTTAAATGTACCTTGCTAGGCATATCATTTTTTTAAGACTTCAGAGGTTCTTAATTAGAAAGGATCACAGTCTTAAAAGACCTGAGCAACCAAGTGAGACTGGAGGCTATAACACTATATTTGGTATCATATAGACTCCTTAGGGACAATCTGTGCCTTTCCTATAGAGTTATGAGAGATCCAGCAGTCCAAGAACTCTTATAGGTTCACGGATCAAATGTCCTGCCACCACTAGGACCAAAGACCTAAATCTACGCCAATAAATAACTAAAACAAGGTGGAGCAATAGATTTGTCAGACAGATCCTACCTTCTCTATGGAACAAACTTCCTCTCTAAGTTAAGCAGTGTGACAAACCATATTCCTTTAAAATGCACCTAGAGAACTGGGTGGGTATTCATAAATGCACTCCTGGCATGAGTGGCCTGGCCCTCTTTGAAATTGGAGACAGGTCTAAGGGTTGGTACTAGCAAAGTGGAAATGGCCTTGTCGCTCACGTGTCATGTAACTCCTATGATCCTATGAACTGATGTCCAATCTACCTGACCAGATGGCAAATCAGGATGTACAAGGTTCAATGGCACTTAAACTGAAACTTTGTATTTACATATTTACAATATTCTAAAACACTATTATTCTATTTATTTGTAAACATATTTGCACTTTTATATTTTTCTATTTTCATCCGTTACTTTCCCTAATATTATTTCCACATTTCTTTCAAGTTCCATTATTTACTATATGATAATTTGCACATCTGTCATTCCATGGAAATGATAAACATAAAATATCCTATTTATTTTTCCCTCCATTTCTGCAGTAATATCCTCGTCATTTCTGTACAAAATTATACCTGAAGTTGAGGCATTATACCAATAATGCTATAATGTTTAACATTCTCTGCATAAATGAGCTGTAGACGTTTCCACTGCACAATCATATTTTGTATATAACCTCTCTTTACTTTTGCTTTTACTTCATTTCTTCCTTAATTCATTATACAGGGGTCTCTTCTGTCTCTTGTATGTGTCCATCATCTGGCTGGTCCTTAAAATGTATACATATAAAACAGTTCTTTACTGAATTATACTATTGTTTCCTTTTGCACTCTGGGCTATTGGTATACATTTTCTTTTCTCATATTTTGCTTCCTATAATATCCAAGCTATTTCCTATTGCCTCTTTCCTCCTGTTCCTTCTTGTAATATGTCCCACATACATAGGTTCATAGGGGGTTACTAGGCTAATGGCCCCAGGGCCTTAACATGCCTAGCCATGTAATACCCTTGTTCCCTAGTTGAATGTGGTTAGATGGTCTTTGTTAGCAGAGTGAATCAGTTATTAGCATCAGCTGCCGATGTCCATGAGGGACATAGGTGTGACTGCCAGGGTGAATTTACAGTCTCCCATCCAATTGTCAAGGTTGTGCTTAAATAGGGTCACTGAAGAGCTCTGCTTCATGTGAAGTGGAAGTTTACTCCAGGGGAGCAGCAATCTCTGGGAGACATGTCTGTCTCTCCAACATGTTCTGTTTATGTCACAGGCTAGGCCAGGATCCCTGGAATGAGTGACTCTTGTCCCATTTGATTTGTGTACATGCAGCATTTCTATTAAGGTAGGGTCAGAGGTCACTCTGTAAGCCAGGCAAAGGTCACCTCTCAGCAGCCTGTAGGATACAGAGTACAGAGACAGCACCTTCAGTCTTTCCATGTAGGTTATGTTTTGGATGTCCTCGATTTACTTAGTTTGAAACCTCTATGGTCAAGGTGTCAGGTGAGGTTTATACAAAAGGGAGCATTGTATTCAATTATTGGTCTAATGAGGGTTGAGTGCAGAGGAGTTATAACATCCTTGGTCTTGGATGGGATTCCTTTATGTATCAGATGCACGACATAGAAATCTTTCCTTACCACTGTGGAGACATGGTGATCAAAGTTTAAATTGCTGTCAACCTGTGTTCCGAAGTTTCTCACCATTGTGTTTGAGCTTAGGAGGGTACTATCTATAATGTAATTTGCAGGGGAAAGTTCTTTGCTAAAGGAGATAATGATGCAGTTTTTTGCATTTAGGTTTAGACCATGACTCTGGCACCAATCATTAGCCCCTTTTGTAATATGTTAAGATCACTTGGGGACTCAGTGATTGCATGTAGTTTATAGTCATCTGTGAACTTGGTAAGCCACATGCCCTTTACTTTCACCTGGCTGTCCAAGAAGAAGATTCCAAATTGTAGAGGGCCCAGCACAGATCCCTGTGGTACGCCACTGGTAACCTGTCTACTGGTGGAGGTGGAATCTCCAACTTTGACAATATGCATTTTGTTGGTGAGCCAGTTTGCTACTCAGCTAGTGATGCATGGGCTAATCCCCAGCTGGGAGTGTTTCCCAATGATACCTGAGTGGGGGATTGTGTTGAAGGCCTTGGCTAAATCAAGATAGGCACTATATACTGTTGTGCCCTCATACAGGGCTTTGGTGACATTCTCAAAGTCCACCAGGTTTAATGAGCAAGATCTGCCCTTAATGAAGCCAAACTGGGTTGGGTAGAGTTTGAAGGTCATCTATATCCTTTTTGATGAGGTCCATGATAATTTTGTCCTTGGCTTTACAGGTAAGGCTGGTTAGGCTTATGGGACTATAGTTCCCAGGGTTGGTTGATGGACCCCCTTTGTGTAAGGGGATTACTGTTGCTGTTCTCCACTCTGATGGAACAAATCCAGTACTCAGGCTATGGTTGAAGATAGTGCCAAGAAGTTCCTCTAGGTGCTGTTTTAAATTGTTTAGTAAGCAGCCCGGGATGTTATCTGGTCCCATGGAGGCTGTTTTGGGCCTTGGATTAAGCAGACATTACCTTCTCAATGGAGATGCAAGATAGTGGACTGGTGACAGGAATGCTTTGGAGTGTGTCTGGTGGGGACACTGGGGGTGAAATTTTCCCCAGATCTGTCCACTAGCAGGTTGTCAATTTCTTCATGATCAGTGTGATTAGTACCATCCACAGTCAGTTTGGCACATAGCTGGGCATTCCCTTTAAGATTTCAGACATAGCTAAAGAAAGCCTTATGACTGTCTTTAGCTAGAGATGCTAATTTAGCCTTTAGCTTTAGAGGACTTTACAAGATATCTGGTTTGCTTGTTCAAGCTGTGGATGGTATTCTTCCACTGGTGAGTAAGTTCCCACTTCTTCTTCTTAGATAGCAGTTTCTTCCTTTTGTTATATAACCTATTTATTCTTGTGGTCTACCAAGGTGGCCTGTTTCTTCAGAAGGACCTGACTTTGATCCTGACAGGTAAAGCCACATCTATACAGTTGTTTAAATGCCTATACAGGGCATTTGTGCGGTGTTCTGCATAGCAGTCATTGTTAACTGTATTAGCAAGAGGGTTGCAACTTTTTATCCCCTCGCTTAGTAGGCTAAAGCTTGCATTGGAGAAAGTTCTTAGTTTGTTTGCTGCTGTGGGGTGTCCAGTCTGATCTTTACTTCAAACAAGACAGATATGTGGTCTGACCTCACCAGTGAGAGCAACACAAGTGACCCTCATGTTGGTAACTACCAGGTCCATGACATTCAAGTCCCTTGTAGGGGTGAAGACTAGGTGTTCCAGAGCAATTGAATTAACAAAGTTCAGGAATGTCAGGGAGATTGCATTTCTGCTCATGTATGTTGTCCAATCTAGTTGAGTAGGATAGTTGAAATCTCCCATGATCAAAGTGTTTGGCTGTATAGGGAGTAATTCTAGAAGTCCAGGTACTCAGTGTGTTTCTCTTGGTTCATGGTGGGGAACCTGTAGCTAGCAATGATGTGGTAGGGTGTTTTACCTATACTTATTTTTACCTGGAGTAGCTCTAGAGAGTCATACTGTTTAACCAATCTTTTGGTGTATTTGGATTTAATGAAAATGGATAGACCTCCACCTTTGGTTCTTTCACACTCGTTTTGTGGCCTGAATGTGTGAAAAGCATTGTAGCCTTGTATGGCTGGGGTGCTCTCTGCAGCCTTGAACCAAGTCTCAGTGACTGCACAAACATCAGCATCTTCCAAGGTGAGGAGTGGTTCCAGGGAGTGCAGTTTTCTGTTAAGGCTCCTAGCATTAAGCAGCATAACCTTGAGTTTGCCTCGAGTGGATTTCTTTACATTGGGAATATTTTTGTTTAGGCATTGCCTAAAAAAGGCACTATGGGGAGGCAAGTGTTTTTGCCAGTATCCGAAATCCTAGAGGAGACAGGCGGAGACCATCTCTGGCAAAGCAGTGTGGTCTGTCAACCATTTCTTCCCAGGCTGAGAGATACTGGATCCCCTTGGACTGATAGCAGAAGCTAAGCCAATTCAGTTTTTATCTGTATTGTGGCATCATCCTGGGTGAAGGTAAAATGATACTTAGTGCTAGCGATATACCTGCCTGGTACACATAATCTGAGAGTTTAGTCATGTCTCTCTTCATAAAGTCATAAAGTCAAGAGAGGTATGTCTCAAGTCATTCGCTCCAACATGTACTATAACAGAGTTATAATGCCAATTGTTGTTGAGTGACTTGATTACATGCATATTTTGATGGTTCCTGGCACCTGTCAAGCAGATAACCATGACTTGCTCCTTGTCCAGGTGAGGGGGACATCTGTTTGTCTCACTATTGAATAGCCTATGACCAGAACATTAGGTTTTGAGGTGTTTTGCCTTAGGGGCTTATTTGTTGAGACACTTGTATGTGTGTTGCTATGTGAAGAGGGGTCTGCTCGTTTTCCAGCATGTGCGATCTGTTTGTGCTTGGGAGGTCTCTGTTTTTTTGGCAGGCTCTTAGTGAGTACCTCCACATAGAGGAGAGGTGTGTATGCTGACAACCTGTTTGATGTTTCGTTTGTTACCTGAGAGGATTGATTCCAGCTTCATGGTATAGTTACACCTCTCACATACTGTATTTGCTTTGAAAAGTTCTCCTTCATTATTGCTTCTAGAAAACTGTTAGTTACTGTACCATAATATGAAATATAGAACATACATAAAGATGCCAAATATACTCTGGGGATCAGCAATCCTAATCCACCTTTCTCTGTGTTTTATATATAGAAAAGTATATATCTATATCTATGTTTATCTTAACTGGGTTTAACCTGGTTTCCACCAAAAAAATGAAACTTGTCTGAATTAATACTTTCTCAGACTTTTCTAAAGAATATATACCTTTACCATATAGCTCAAAATACACATTACTATATGAGTAATGAAATAAACTTTCTTTTTAAGAGAGACTTTAAACACAGTTCACATTTTTATTATTTCCTTGTCATGGGAAACATAGGAAACACAAGGCTATTTGAGCAGAGGCCATATGTGTGTTTTGCAATAACCAGGCTATACTAACCTTTTCAAGGAGGGCAAAGCCCGCATGTCCTAAAGTGTTTTGGGTTACCCATCCGATTCTCTAAGCTATGTTCGAAGACAGGTGGGAAATCACACTGCTTGACATGCAAGTGCATTCTATTCCAGAGCAAGGGGAAGCACCTCACTGATGTACATGTAGATCTTGTTCTCTAATGTTGATCAAACTGTTTGACAGATCGAGAAGAATGAGGGCTTGGATACTGCGATCCTTAACGGCATGGAAATCAAGGCACAATCTTCCCTGAAGAGTCTACATGACACTGAATACAGGGAGTGTGACTCCAGCTCTTCCTGATCGTTAAGATTTTTAAGGCCCGATTTTCTTAGGAACATCAGAGGTCTTTTGAGTTTTTTGATATGTCTAGTGAGATACACGCTAAAGGTTGCATTATATTCCACAAAGGGCCTAACCAGGGTAGAGTACAGGGGAACAGTAATTTTCTTGGTTTGGGAAGAGATGCCCTTGGTGATTAATTGTGATAAATATAGAAGGACTTCCTGATGAAGATAACTACATGGTAATCAAAAGAGTGGGAATTATCCAGGTGCCCAGGTCTCTTATGACAGACTTATTAGAGAGTGAGCTGTCATTGAAGCAGTGGGGGGTAGCAATTTGTTGTTTTCCAAAGGAAATGATACTGCTTTTCTAAGCATTTAGTTTGAGTCTTTTAGTTCTACTTATTTGTATCATTTGTTGATTTGACAACTACAACCTGCTTGCAATTATCATCAAACTTAGTCAGCCAGAATACATTGTCATCAGTACTGAGATCAGATAAATGCATGCCAAAAAGGAGGAGATCCAATACAGGTCCTTGAGGAATGCCACTGGTCACCTTTTCCACAACTGAGGATGCATAACTGACCCTGTCAACATGTGCTCTGTACATGAGGCAGTTTGCAATCTGTCTTACAGCATATGAGATCTATGACTAAGGATATTTTCTTGTTTACAATCCCATCATGTGGCATCAAATGCTTTTGCTAGATCCACATGGGCATCATGAACAGAGTGCTCATTGTATGTGGTCTCCATGACCTTTTCAAAGAAGTTCACTAGACTGAGGAGTTATGATCTGACCCTAACAAATCCAAGCTGTTGCTGTTCGAGCCTGAATAAATTCTTAATGTCCTGATTTATGAAGTCATTGACAAAGGCTAAATTAAAGGGTCTATGATGCTTGGGTCAGTGATTGGAGCCAAACTTGCAGTGGAGGCATGAGGCTACTTTTCTTGCTGGGGCACAATATGGACACACTAGCTAGATGAGGAGTGGGTCATGAGAAGAATCAAAACAGAATATATGAGAGAAATGCATACACACTACCCACTTTTATACCAGATGAGTCTGCCTTTCTTCACAGGAATATGGCACCATGTCCATCAACTACAAGAATGTGTAGCTCACCATTCCAGGCATATTGCATGTTATTAACTTGACTGTCCTGCATGCCTTTCAGAACCTTATACTTGTCATTTCATGATCTAGATCTATACACGCAAATAACTTTCATGCTTAGAATTTCAAAAACTCTCCTGCCCCTTCACAGTCAGGCCATTTAAGTCCATAATTTGTCATTTCCTTACTACCAGACAAAGGTAAATCAGCAGGTACAGTTTTTACTTACGTAAAAAAGGTCTTTGATGCTTGAGAAATTACTTATGTCTCACAAACTAATATCACTTGTTTGGCAACATTATGACAGCCTCTTACAAGGCAACACATTTTATAAACAGAATATTTACTGCTCAAATTCTCAAGGTAGTCTCTACAGAACTATACAACCAGTAGGTGGTCTTGAAGGCTATGGCATTAGACTCTTGCTGTTTACACAATAGATTAGTTTCCTTTCTCCCAATAAGCAACTTTGTAGCACCAGTGTAAATTTACTTTACATTCAGATTGACTGATCTTCTTTAAAAATGGTGTCTCACTTTCCAGCATATCCAGCAGATATTTTCATGGAGATGAATTTAATTTAGGTATGGAAAAAATTATCATGGAATTAATCAATAAGGACCTTCAAGCAAGAGACCCATTTCAGTTTAGATTTGTCAAAGGAGTCTGGTAGACATTTCGTTAAAAGTCACTGAATCAATGGATGAAGGTAAACTGGTACACACTACCTGCCTTGGCGTGGCCAAGGCTTTTGATGCTATTCCCCACTCAGGCATGGTAGAAAAGCTTAATAAAATATGAATAAACCCCTATGTCACCCACTGGTTCACTAACCAGCTCACTGATAAAATGCAGGAAATCAAAACAAGGAAAGCTGCTTCCACTAAATGACCAGTAGCCAGTAGAGTCCCACAGGACTCAGAGCAGGGACCTCTCCTGTTTGGCTTCTACTTCACGGAAGTCCAAGCCAATACTATAGGCCTCTGGCTAAGTTTGCAGATGACTTCAAGCTAGTTGCAGTTTCTCACTCCCCAAAAGACTTAGTCCTCCTGCAGGATAGCTTGTTCCATTACCCTGGTTTAAAGCTTAATGCCACAAAATACATTATTATATCCAATGTGAAAGTCATCTACCCAGGGAACTACCACTTTGATAATAGACCCCTAGGAGTTCATTCAGTTGCTTAAGATTTGGGAAATTACATGGAATGTGACATATCTTTCAATCAGCATGTGACCTCTGTGGTAAGGAAATCTTTACATATTGTGCAGTTCATTAACAAAGGGATTGCTTCTATGTCTAAAGCTGTCATGATCCCCTTTACTTAGTCCTCATGAAGTCAATTGAATAAAATATCCAATTTGGCATGCATCTGTCCAGACCCCTGCAAAAGATGGAACACCCACAGAGGTACCTTACAAACTAGGTTTAAACAATTTGCCCTACATGGGCCACCTCAAAGACCTGTTGCTTTATTCATTTATTACATACAGTTAAGAAATGACCTGTGTCTGGCATACAAGACATTCTCTGAGCTAATACTGATGTACCTACTATACAACAGCAAGTCAAATGGCATCAGAAATACTTGGTCAAGTGATCTAAACCTCTTTAACAGAACAGTTTGTAGGGACAGGTATATCACAGAGAGGATACCATTGCTCTGGAACAAACTACTGATCCATGTAAAACAAAACTCATCACTGTCCAAATTCACTTGCAACTTGGATATATGTATTAGAAATAAAAAATTTGTCCCAGGGCCCAACAAGTATTACTGCTGGACTGCGGCAGCTCTAAAATATTTTTAACCCACAAATAGGGTCTTTCAAAATACCTATGTTATGACACCAGTTATTAGCACTAGAGGTAATATCGATCTGTCTATATATATAATATACATATATATATATATATATATATATATATATATATAGAGAGAGAGAGAGAGAGAGAGATAGATATAGATAGATAGCTATTTTTAGATATACATGGAGAGACAGAAGGAGACGATGGAGTGGTGAAAGATATGAAGGAGAAAGCAAATATGAAGAAGAGAAAATTTGTACAGGATTCTTAGGAAATCTTTTAAAGAAATCTGTTTGATGGAGATTAATCAACAAATGACATATGTCTAATTACAACCCTCCAGTCGGGGGGTGGGGGGTGGGGTCCGGATAATTTACTTAAAGAAATGATGATGCAGACTGAGCCAGAAAATGAAGGAGATTTTTCCTGGGGGGACATTATGGAGGAAATACCAAAGGTTCTGGAGAATATTGGAGAGATGGAAAAGAAAATATATGAACAGAAAGTAAAAGAAGGCAAAAGTAGAGTAGCAGAAAAGAAGGCAGAAGAAAATAAAGCAAAAACAGAGGTACAACGTAAGGATTCAAAGTAAAGAAGACAAGGAAATGGACAGGTATGAAATGTGGTACAATTTAATAGCTCCTTTGGGTTTAAAAGCACACAAGGTAAGAACATTTATTCTTATCAAAGATACATTTTGTGACATTATATATGAGACTGTTTTTTCAATGGAAAATTTTCTTGGAGAATGTGAAAAAAGAAAGACTATAAACCATGGAATTTTTATGTGATAAAAGCATTTAATAGGGAAATAAAGAAAATTCATGTACAATTTCGAACAGAGGTAGAATGAGAGACTTTTAAATGACATCTGAAAAGTAAGAAGTACTGGACATTGCAAAAGTTTATGACAAAAGTGGTTTATGCACTGGTGGATGGAATTGTAATATTGGGTTAAACATAGAAAGAGAAAAAGTATACATATACCAAGCATCATAAATGTGGAGGGGAATTGGGCTGTCATAAAATACTGGGGACAATACAAAGCATGTTTTTTTTGTAGAAAAGAAGGGCATTTGATAAGTAGCTATGAAAAAAGAAAATGTTACATGTGTGAGGACATGGGGCATGATACAAAAAACATGAAGAGAAATGTTATAAATGTAATAAAGTTGGGCATTTATGGGTGTTTTGCAAAATGAAAATAAGAATAAGGAAAAAGAAAGAAAATGAACAAAGAGAAGACATTTTAGATGTAGTAGAAATATAAGAAAAAATAATAGAGAGTACATAAGGTTCTGAAATAAGTGATGAAGAAAACAAGCAGGCCTCTTATGCTGTGCTGATGAAGCCATAAGAAGGCTGAAACATGTATGTCCACAGCTAGTGGGGTTTGGCTTTATTGGCATGGATTTATCCATAACAGACTTAAAAAGAAAAAGTCATGGGCATTCAGAACTGCCATACAGCTATAATACCTGATGTCCTTATGGGTCATTTGCATATATCCCATGTGCCTCTAACGCAAGAGTTTTAAGGAATCACAGGGTGATCATACAACATAGGAAAGTGTGCCATCTGAACAAGTTAGAGGTGACCTCTAACAGTGTAGTACAGGTCTGCCCAGGACAAGCATGCAAAGGATGCATAAGTGGACTAACAGTGTGTATGGAATGTAAATGAGTACAATAGTCTACACAGAAACACCAGATTATGTGGATGTCATGTGCATGGGGATGTTATGTGAAAAGTGGCACAGTAATCATTTAATAGCCAGACAAACCAGGTATGTAAAGCTAATATGTTCCACAAGACAGGCTGTGGTGAATAAGTGACACATGGCATACTGTGTTGCTTGCCTATTTTTTGTGTTTCCTGATACCGTGACACAGTACAATACTATTCATGCAGTTGTTTCATCGAACTATACAAAACAGCATTCTGCATGCAACGATTGTATTGTCCAGTGCACCGCACTTTTATCTGCAACAACTGTATTGTCCAGTGCACCGCACTTTTATCTGCAACGATTGTATTGTCCAGTGCACTGCACTTTTATCTGCAACAACTGTATTGTCCAGTGCACCGCACTTTTATCTGCATTGCTGTTTTGTCCTCCTTTAAACTGCTAGTTTTACTCTGCTGAGCCATTGTAGAGATACAATGCAGTGAAGCAAGCAGACATTCTAACAGCCAACCAAACACAAATTCCTGTGGTGAGACTCCAACTCTGACTCCAAATGAGAAACGAGGAACGAAGGTGCTTAATTTTATTAAAGTTTTATTAAAGCTTGGTTTTGGTACGCTTGTCATTTGGAGTCAGAGTAGGAGTCTTTCTCCACAGGAATTTCTGTTTGGTTGGTGGTTTGTGGTGCTTCTGGTGGATTTTATTCCTTCTAACAGCCAACTCGTATGTATTCACATATATTATGAGATGGACACATGGCTATGGGCTGTTGTAGGGTGCTGGTTCACTGTTAACACATGCCTCTGAATAGGCCATGGTAGAATGCAGCTGAAGTTTTCACTGTGGGGTCTCTAACCATTTATATACTGCGACCACTCATATCTATCCTTTGCATTCACCTCCCTGTAGTATTCTACAAACACTGTAAAATACTTACACCTATTCCTTTAGGCATGTCTTGTTTATTTCACTCTCTGTTCTCCTTATATGTCTTGCAATACCTCTGTTGCTTTAGAATCAGATACTCTCTGTATAATTCTTCCTTCACAGCAGCAGTGCTTTATCTAATGACCCTGACCTATAAATTGTAAATTTTCATTTTGCCATGTATTATATTGGTGCACCTATGCTTTTTCTGCTTGTTTTACAACAGTGCATTGTAAATTTTGCTTATGTGTCTGTATTTATGCTTTTGCACATGGGCTAAGTATGAAATAGTTTGTCTTGGATAAGTGCTCTAAAGCTATTAACAAATCTAAATAAATAAATGTTCAATTTTAACTTCTGTATTTAATCCAAAATGTCTTTAAATTGAGCATAGAGTTTACATGCTACAGCAAAAGACTTGCATACTCACTCATGACCATATATTATGTACAGGTCTTCTGAAATTAGGTACAGTTTGAGGTTGATAAGGCCATAGGATTGAGGAAGCGCTTTGCCTTGAGTGGAAATTGCTTTGCAATCAGGTTTACCTGTTTAATATGCCTTGCAGCTAGTAATAATTATTTGTGCCTACTTTCACTGATATGAAATGACAACCTATTATGTTGAAGAAAAGTTTAAGAAAAGCTGCTACTTTCTCTTGAGTAATGCAATGAATACCACAGTGCTGTAGGCTAAAACCAAAAAACGGCCATTATGAGAAACTGCAGGCATGCCTTATTCACACAGAGTTTTGTCTAATAATACCCTTCACTTGCAGGATATGTCATGATGACTATGCCTTATGAAATTTTGAAACCTATGGGTTTTAAATTCCTCTATTTCAAAATCCATCCATGGCAGCAGAATGAATAGACTACAGCCAGGAAGACAAATGAAAGACTAATTCACTCTAAGTGTCCCACTTGTTCAAAGGCATAGAAAACACTTAGTTTTTTAGTTTTGCAATCAAGATACAATATTTCTATTATCAAAATACATTTATTTTATTGATGAATTAATTGAAAACATGACAACAGAAACACGTATGGAATAAAAGTTATTTATATATTTTATTAACAGCAATAATATTTTCATAATTATTTTACAATGCATGATAAAACAGCATTTTCTCAAAGAAAATGTACATCTAAATTTTAATAACTTTAAACAAAAAAATTATAAATGACAAATGATGCTGTTAAGTAACTAAAAAAGGATTAATGTATAAAAGAATGAACATCTGTATCTCAGTTTCATAGATTATTTTCTAAATGCAATATCTAAAAATTTAAATATGTATATATTGTTTAAAAACATACTGAACATTTTGCATGGCAGTGCAAAAAATATAAATATGTACATATATTTATAGGAGCTTCACCAAAGGGGGATGTGCACAGCATCATCATTTTAAAATACTAAGTAAAAAGACAGTGCTCCTCACACAGGGATCCAAGTGCAGACATATACCATCCATGTTCAGCTGGCTACCAGCGTGGCCCTTGGGCATTTTTATCAGCTCTCAAATTTACATTCAACCTTGAAGCCTAGGAAAGAAGTGCTTTTTGCCTTTGGCCAGGAAGATCTAGATTTATAGTGTTGGGTACTGTTTGTGCTGATGGAAAATGTAATACACAACTAACAATGGCATTTATATTTTCACATTTTGTTTAATTCACTGCATGTCTCCCTGCCATTCTTAATACAGTCATTGCATGTGGATGAATGTGGAGTACATGAGCTGAAGAATTGTGGGTCAGTAAACATAGAATAAAGCTGTTCCCTGCATTTGTGTTAAACATAGATACTTTTGTTTTTTTAATACAACACATCAGTCAGAAAACTTAATTTAAATGACTGTCCTCTGAAAACTCAACTTTTTACACAATACTTATTATGCTTTTCAATTAAATATTCATTGTGTCATTGGTCTCCTTTCCCTGAGCTTTAGTTGTTTAATTAAATAGGTTCCACTCGCTTGCAAGCTGCCAATTCTCATAACTGCAAAAATCTCAGAGTACACTGAGCTGATGACTGCAAAGTAGATTATTCCACATTGAGATGCATCCTGGCATTTTTATAACGCATAGCCACTTAATATTTAATCCTTCTATCCTTCATGGGTTAAACATAATATCACAAATTGCACTTTATCCATATAGAATAGGTGTGCCATAAAATATTTCTTCAAAGCTGATAAAATTATGGCACACACTAACTAGCACTGTGTGTCATTAACTCACTATTGAGTCATCCCTAAAGAAACATGCAGAACATTCTGGGATTTGTAGTTGACAGTTGTCAGCTTGTACTTCCGAGAAGTCAGTCTGTTAAAGATCATTGTACCGCAGTATACCAGTCAGCAAAACACAAAATAGTTCATGTTACAAAGTGTAAGTATGGTTATCAGAATAAGTCCAAAAACTGAATTCAGGACTAAGTGTTCTGATCCCTGCTAAAGAAAAAAATAGCACAAAATAACCCATAAAAACACAATATGGTCCACATTTCTTAAAATATCTGTACAGCAGCAATGCATTTAAACCCCTAACTAGCTTCATGTGTCTTCAGTCAATAATTCATAATTCTATTGATTTAATACTCTTCTAGGTGCCATATTCAGTTCTCATGTCAATTTGCATAATCTGTGAAAACTATTTGCTGTGGCAGCATACAGGTAGCTTTTTCTAATGTTACATGTTTTGGTACAGCTAATTTCAGTATTGCAGCTGCATGTGGCACCCATTAGAATTTTAACTTCAATTTTTACAGTTGCTGTAGGCTCCTGGCAATATCAATCATTTACTATTGAATTTTGGAAGTTTTATATAAGTATTTTAGATTCCTGCCACTGAGAATTTTTGCCATGTTACTGAATGTCAGTGAAATCTACTATCAAATGTCTGTCATCAGTTCCGATCATCAATTATTTTTAGTTACATATATTTAACACTAAGAGAGCATCCTCTCCATTTTTAAAATTTGGCAGACTCTTTGCTTGGGTTGAGATTTCTGGAAGTGGAAAGGAGTCCAAGTAAACACTTTTTACAGCAGAACATTCTCCCTCAGGGTTTCCTCTCTCTTCAATAGGAGTGACATTCAGAAGGGCCAGGTTCTGTAATCGCTGACGCTCCTGAGCTTGCTTTGCTCTATTTGCAATGTAACGTACCCGACTCTGACTTCTTGAAGAACATCTACGAAGTGGCCATGCGTTTTCCTCCTCCTCAGAGTCAGGTTGGTAGCGTGTTGGTGAAGTGATGTCATCAACTTCTTCAAAGCTTGTGAGCTGCTTAAGTTTTTCAGTTAGATCATTATGAGACTTTGTTGCATTCTTCATCCCTGCTAAAAAACGATGTTCTTGCATTGATCTTGTGACAAAACTTCTACTTATACTTCTGTACTTGCTTTCAAAGTTGCATACAATGTCTTCAGAAGTTAGATCACCAAGACTTTTGGACTTTGTTTGCGTGTTATCTGCATTAGCCTCATGAGGTGCAGATTTTAAAACTGGAACTGACTGTTTTAAACTTTCCACATACAACTTGTTCCAAGTATGCCTTCTGGTAAATGTTGGTAATGTATTCCCAGAACCCTTACTCAGAGGCCTTGGACTAATTTCATCTTCAGTTTGTTGATGAGTTCTTAAATTAGGGTTTGACTTGCTCTTACTGACTCTTTGAATTTCATTGCTTGATGTTGCAGATCTTGGACGAACCCCTCGCTGAATCATAAGTCCACTTCTGCTATCATCCTGACATTCATCAAGGTCAGTCAAGCTGCTGCGAGCCAAGTTAGGTAAAGACAGATCTATGACTGTGTCATTTGATGACATACTAGATGATGAGGACATGCTGTCTCTATGACTGTTACCATCCAATTTACTCCAGATTTTGTCATTAATTGTAACATCACAATACACTTCTGCTGCTGGAGACAGGCATCTTTGACTTGCCAAAGAAGTCTGGCAGTCTGCTGTAACGTGTCCTTCACTTTTGCTTCTTCTCACTAACATACGAGGTCCAGCCTGTGAAACAGCGGGTTGATGGTCGAAAAAGGCTATCAGAGCTTGTGTTCTCTGCAATGCCGAAGTCATAGAAGTAGCATTTTGCGAATTTTGTTTTACTGGAATGACCGATGCACTGGGTTTTCTTCTAATGACATCCTCAGTCATTCTTCCATTTCCCACTGAAGATGCAGCACTGTTACATTCCCTCACACAATTAATATCAGCTTTTTGTGAACTATCTGCACAGGATGCAATATTGCTAACTCCATTACAGCTCTCTGCACTTGACGTCTTTTGCTCACTGTGTGAAAGCAAATTGCTACTTTGATCATCTAACTCATGCACAGGGAGTTCCACAATGTTGTTATCTTTAACATCCTCACTTGTGGAAACAGTTTCTGAATCTGGACTGACTGGCTCTGTGGTTAAGTCTTGTCCTTCCACCAAGAGAGTTTCTGACTGACTTGTTGGGCTTGTGATTTCTGTGTTTTCCTTGATGGGAGGAGCTTCAGAAGACTGAAGCATGGATCCGTCTTCATAGCCCTTGTTGATGGCATTAAATGTGTGCTGTTCAAAGTCTGAGGGAATGTTTTCTTTAGTTACTAATGTCTCCTCAGTGATGGTTTCCAATGTATGTAAGGAAGAGATTGATCTATGCAGTGAGTATCTGTGTACATCTGAAAAGAAAAAAAAATCCATAAATAATAAGACACACTGTATGTTGTCTGCAAGTAAATTCTCAAGTCTTAAACTACACATTACAGGACAAGATGAACACTGAGGTGTGTGTGTGCAACTAGATAATTTATTTGAAGTAAGTTCACTTGAATAACAAACAGCAGTAATCCCATGATGAATATAATGATCTATAATGATTTAATTGGTTAATGTCACAGAGCAGATACATCTAATTTTTTAATATCTTAAATATTGTTTCCATATATTTAGTTAAGATGTAAAACCTCACAGTGATACACATCCCATAAAATAATATGGATGGAGTTTGCATCACCAGCACAAAACTGTATAGTAATGATTCCATGGTTATTGCAAAGTTTATATCTTGGGACCTACTGTTTTACATGTTCATATTGCAAACCTTGTCTCCCTTTTGTGCATCTTAACTAAAGGTTGTAGCTACTCCTTCAGGAATTAGGGGAGGATGTAACTGTCAATCTATGTTTCTATAAAATTAAAAACTGCTTTACAAAAATATATCTTATCAGATTGATAAGAGAATCTGATCATCAGACCACATATAACTAAAACAGTAAGCTGTATCTATTACAATCAGATGGAGACCTGTACTATATGGAGGCCATCCACAGTGATAAAGTACATGAGCATGCAGACATACACACACACACACACACACACACACACACACACACACACACACACACACACACACACACACACACACACACACACACACACACACACACACACACACACACACACACACACACACACACACACACACACACACACACACTAAATTACAGCAAAACAGTATGCCTAAAATGGGAAAAGTATAAAACTGGAGTTAGCAAGCCTTACAATACTTCTCTAAACATTTGTGACTCATACTGAGAAAACATTCCCTGTAACTCATGTCCTGGAGCACAGTAAATATTCACCAAGTGTCATACAAGCAGTGATACATGATAACACTAGCATTATAATACTACACTGATTCCTAACTGTAAATGCATACCTATTCTGAACTGAAAGCCTCATTCATTCCTAACAGCATCATGGCACTCAATCCTAGCTGCAACACCGAACTCTTTCCTACCTTAAGAACCACACTCATTCCTAACCGAAACACAATATTTATTCCTAATTCCAACCATTCTACAAAAGGATGTTTTTAGAGAACACATGGCTGAAGCTCAATTAAACTAACAAGGTTTTAGTTTTCTTCCTGTCCCTTGCCCTAGATCCATGATTCATAGGTTGGTTCATAGGTTGGTACTAGGCTATCGGCCCTAAGGCCTATGCAAGCCTAGCCATAACAATTCCCTGGAAATTTCTTTCCACAATATTTACTTCTCTGGGCCCCTGTCTTCCAGGGTGACTGACATGATCCCTGGGGTGAATTTGATGTTTCTAAGATGCAAAGTATCTTACTAAGGTAGTGAGGTCTGCATTAACCATCTTACTAAACTACAGACTATCTTATGAAAGTAGTGGGGTCTGGTCTAGACATATTATTCAGATGCAAACAATCTTATGTAGGTAGTGGGGAGTGCTCCAGCCATCTTATTAAGATACAGATGATCTTAAAACTGTCATACTAAGGTAATGGAGACTGCTTCAGCCTTCTTACTAATATACAAACTATCATACGAAGGTAGTGAGCCAGCTTACTAAGTTATAAACTATGTTACTAAGGCAGTGGCAAGTGCTCCTGCTATCTTA
Organism: Protopterus annectens; assembly: GCF_019279795.1. NCBI lineage: Eukaryota > Metazoa > Chordata > Ceratodontiformes > Protopteridae > Protopterus > Protopterus annectens. Next base: position 1,533,543,918 of record NC_056729.1, read on the forward strand.
CTAATATACAAACTATTGTATAGAGGAAGTGGAGTCTGCACCAGCTATCATACTAAGATACAAACTATCTTATGAAGGTACTAGGGACAGCTCCAGCTATCATACTAAGATACAAACTATCTTATGAAGGTACTAGGGACAGCTCCAGCTATCATACTAAGATACAAACTATCTTATGAAGGTACTAGGGACAGCACCAGCTATCATACTAAGATACAAACTATCTTATGAAGGTACTAGGGACAGCTCCAGCTATCATACTAAGATACAAACTATCTTATGAAGGTACTAGGGACAGCTCCAGCCATCTTACTAAGATACAAACTATCTTATGAAGGTACTAGGGACAGCTCCAGCCATCTTACTAAGATGTAAACTATCTTATGAACGTAGTGGGATCTTCTCCAGCTGTCCTAACAAGACACAAACTATTTTACTAAGACAGTGAGGTCTGCCCCATTCTTGCTAAGATACAAACTCTTTAAGTTAGTGGGGTCTGCTCCAGTTACCTTAACTACCTTACTAATATATAAACTATTTTACTAAAGTACTGGGCCAGTTCTTCAGCTCTCTTACTAAGATGCAAACTATCTTTCTAAGGTAGTGGGATTTGCTCCAGCTATCTTACCAAGATACAAACTATCTTACTTCATGCCTCCTAAAAAACAATGTTCTTGCATTGATCTTGTAACAGTCTTACAAAATTAGTAAGCCTTACAATTCTTCTCTAAAAATGTATTACTCACACCGTGCCAACATTATCTGTATTTCATGTCATCTTATTGAAATACAAACTATACTACTAAGATACAAATTATTTTACTTAGGTACTGGGACATGCTCCAGCTGTCATATAAAGATACAAATTATCTTGGCAAGATAGAGGGCTGTGCTCCAGCCATCTTACCAAGATACACACTATGTTGCTAAGGGAGTGTGGTCTGCTACAATCTTACTAAGGTCGTGGGGGTCTGCTCCAACCTTATTACATCTGTCTTACTAAGATACTGGGATCTGCTTCAGCTATGTTACTAACATATGTTATCATTCTAAAATGTAACCTATCTTACTAAGGTAGTGGGGTATCATCCAGCCATCTTACTCAGATGCAATTTATTTTACTAACGTAGTGGGCTATGTTCCAGCCATCTTACTCAGAAACAAACTGTTGTACTAAGGTAATGGGGACTGCACCAGTCATCCTACTAAGATGCAAACTATCTTACTAAAGTAGTGGGCTGTGTTCCTGACATCTTTCTCTGATACAAACTATCTTATAGTAGGGTCTGTTCCAGATATCTTACCAAGATACAAACTAAGATCCTGATCCTGCCTTATCCCATTTTGATGAGGTTGAATGAAAATTGAAAATCCATTTGCAAGGTACTCCAGGCCATCTAAAAGAAATCTGCATGCAATTTTTTATTTTAATTAATTAATGTTGATTTTAACACGAGTTTTTGTTCTGTTGTTTAGGAGTATGAGCTTTTTCTCTTTACTGTATGGTTTGCTTTATAGCTGATTCCACAAGAGGGTTTAATTTCTAAACTTGTTACTGTGTCTGTGGTGAACAGGAAAACAAGCCACCACAAAAGTATAAAAATGGGAGTATAAGTTTTGCATACATGTGGTGGTATTTGTCGTTAGGTCATCAAGAGGTGGAGGATTGCTGGATTGTCAAAAATCATCAGGAAGTGCAAGGAGACTAAAAAAGTTTATAAAGATGGCTGGGTTAATTGCTGAGCTGCATTGGGACTGTAAGATGAATAAGGAAGGCAGAGTGTTGATATGATTTGTCTGGTAAGGGCATGTCAATAAATGAAGAGTTGTTTTGTGATGACAAGATCAAGTATATTCGTGACCCTAGACTGGAAGGATACTATTTGTTTGAGGGAGTTTGCAATGATGAAGTAAAGAAACCATTGTGCACATATACATGTAGAGATGTAGATGTTCTAGTTTCTGGAGGGGTAGATAAAAGTCCCATAGAACAATGGTGTTTGAGGTTAATGGATAGGGACTCTAGATTATTAAGCTCAGTTTTGTGATTTGTGGGTGGCAGGGATAGAGTTCTATAGTTGGTCAGGATGTGATCTGAGATCTTGTTTACTAATATTATAATATGATGGAATTTGAGGTCATTGTTCTGGCTCATTAATGTACAGGTGATGGTGTTTTGGATTAAGGTAGACACACAATGCTATCAGTGTTGCAACACTTGTGGGCCTAAGCAGTGGTTTTCAGAAAAGCCAGGTAAGGATCATCTCACAATTCTGGAACTAGGTTTCAGTGACAAAACAAATATCCTCATTTTGTACAGTTAGGGAATTAATTATACCTAATTAAGCTCCTAACATTGAGAAGTGCTACACTGTTGTTTGCCAGATTGAAATTTTTATTTATTAAGTTGGTACCTGATTAGAGTGACATTGACAATAAGGCAACTATGGGAGTAGAGAAAGTCTTCATCATTATGCAAAAGCCCTGAAAAGATAGGCGCAGACCATTGTTGGTGAAACAAGCAGGATTATTTTCCATATCTTTTCAGACTGACTCACAATGGTCCCACTCAGACTGACAACATTATCAGAACTAATTATTAAAGTAAATCATCTTTTGTTTACACTGTGGCATCACTCTCAGTGATGATATTGTACTGCTCAAGACTAGCTTCTCTCCAGCCTTTGACATATTCAAGATATCTTTGTATAGTCTAAGGGGGTGCATTACAAGTCATTAAAACTGACATGAAGACTGACCATGTAATATTCATAACTGGGTGAAGGATTTTGAGTCGTTTAGTGATATGGTCAACTCTAGCACAAGATAGGCAGATGACTGTTACCCTGTATTCTTTCAGCCTTCTGAGCAGTGCAGTAGTGTGCCAGACTATGGGGTCAGCTACAAGAAATATACCAAAGTGTGGCTAAACTACTCTGATCACTCTTGTCCTGTAGTGGTGGTGGAAAAAACTATATGTAGTATGGAATGGATGTTAGTCTGTTGCTATGTTTTGACTGAGGTACATATATCTACAAGTGCTGCACCTAGGATGTCTCTGCAGGTTTAGAAGAGATTTTGCAACACCCCAGGATAGGAACATTCTACATTTGTCTTCCAATGTGTATGCATGGCGTTAGCATGGGCACTGATATTCAGTTTGTGTGAGATATTTGCCTCCAGTTTAATATGTATTTGCATCTCTCAGTTGTGGTCTCATTCGAGGTAAACAGTTCTCAGTCAGTATGTGGCAATATATACTCTGCCTCAAGGTACCTAGTACTGAAAGGCTAACAACAAATGAGGCAGAGACAGAGGACCCAAGGCTGATCTAGAGATGTCATATAGCATATGCTAAGTGATGTTATGGAATTAGATGACCTATGTTTATCTAGAAGGGGATAAGCTTTATGATATACAAAGGGACAGTGATACAGTGCAAATAGCACAAAACAAGGCATCATAGTATAACATGGCACAGTACGGTAGCTGTATGATACATAGTGAACACTGAAAACAGTTACAGAAGAGAGCAAAATAGTGCACCACTGCATAATATAACACAATACAGTACAATATGATACCATACTATACTGTACTACATGATACCATACTACACTGTACTACATACCATACTATACTGTACTACATAATATACTACACTGTACTACATGATACCATACTACACTGTACTACATGATACCATACTACACTGTACTACATGATATACTACACTGTACTACATACCATACTATACTGTACTACATAATATGACCACTACGTGTCAGCCAGCATACTAAAACGAGGCTACTTTATATTTTATATTTTATATTTTATATTTTGTATTTAGTCTTGTATTTAGTTTTGTTATGTTGCGTTTATATGACAATATGTTTTATCAAAGCAACATTTAGATAGTCTCTTACATGACTAAGATGCGTTTCCTTATGCTTTATATAACCATTTTTAGATGCACGCAATGACATCATTATGTACCTACTAACTATATAACAGAAAGAAGCTATTTGTTCATTGCAATTCGTAGTGTGTCTACTTTGTATCAACCATTATATACAAGAACAAAGCTATTCTGTTATTTTGTATTTTGACTTGTTTCGTTGTTCGGATATTGCAATGCATTTTATAATAATAACATCTTGGCCTCACCATTTGCCATATATGGGCAGCATTTCCTTACCAATGGTGTTTAGGTGATTTGTCTATTAATTCTAAATTACCTAACTATATCCTTGTAAACCTAGGAAATGAAAATAAGCTTAATGTGAGTTTTCTAAATATGGGCATGGTTTCCTGTAAATATATATATGAAAATATATTGTTACCACGATGATATCGTTGTTAATATTTGATGACAGCTTGCTCCTGAAGCTTATTTGATTATGAAGCCATTTTTATATATTAACATTACCATGTCTTAGTAAATTTTAAATTTTAATCGTGTTTCTTTTCAAGTGGCTTTCAGGTTAATGGATATACCTAGCCTGATCGTTCACGATGCTGCTGTGGAATTTTTACTAATTATGAAATTAGGTATCTGGTTAATATATTGCTTGATCTAATTGTATAATTGGAAGCTAATGTTTTAGTATAAAAGTACCCATTTAGCTTTTGTAATTTGTAACCTGAGGAAGCGCAATTTATATTGCGTGAAAGCGCTTGTTTCTGTTTATACAAATAAATTCATTTTATTTTATTTTATTTCGTGGTGGTCTCTACATTTCTTCAGTTTTGTACTACATAATATACTACACTGTACTACATGATACCATACTATATTGTACTACATGATACACTAAACTGTACTACGTGATACCATACTACACTGTACTGCATGATATACTACACTGTACTGCATGATACCATAATATACTGTACTACGTGACACCATGCTACAATGTACTATGCAATACCATACTACACTGTACTATGTGATACCATACTATACTGCAGTACATGATACCATACTACACTGTAATACGTGACACCATGATATACTGTACTACTTAATATAGCTCAATAGTACAGAGCAATGCAGTACAGTATTATAAGGATCAACTAAGCAACAGGCACAGATGTCACAGCACAATAAACTAACAAAATTCAAGAAAACTCATATGAGTAGATGAAAATGACTAGCAGATGTCTCTGTGCTGGATCAGTTCAACTCACACCTCCAAAAGAGCTTCTTCTATATATCTGAAGAGGACAGAAATGTGGAATACAAAACAATTCTATTCAAGATCTCATATCTCAGGCAACAGCAAGAAATAATGCCCAAAGGGTAAATTTGCTTGTGGAATTTTACTGCATATGTTATGTATTTTTATTTAAAAATTAGAAAAAGAGTGAGAGAGAGAGTTTCAGTTAAATAGAGCTCTTGCTCCTCAACCACTCCAAAGAGGCTTATGTCAGAATGCAAAAGGTGGAACTTTGTTTATTCTGTTTTGACTTGGCTAGTCACATTAATCCAGTATCCTCTTTCAGGGGATACATAAGTTGGTGTTCATACTGACTACTAAAAATTTTGCCAAGGCACTAGGCAATTTCAACTACTTTGCTATTGTGAGTAGGATGGTAATTTGCTCACAGACATCCTGTTTCTGTTCTGAGCACAATGGTGGCTTGGAGACGCAGAGAGGGAGAAGAATGGAGCCAGAGAAGATTTTCTGTGGCAGTGGCATTCTTATGAAGGTAGTTTAGCCTTCACTTGTTAAGAATGGAGTGTCAGACATCTGCAAGACAGGGAAGAAGGCTTGTGTGCCTTCTAATGGGGAGTTGTGCTGTGGCGAGTTTGGAGAGAAGCCAGTTAAGCCTTTTATAGAGTTCTCAGATGTGGCAGCCCAGGAAAGAGAGTTGGGTCTTCTTTTTGCATTAATGGAGCCTAGGGAGGGAATATAAGGAAGGAAAAGGCAGTGGCACCATTTGTTGACTAGAATATTTATTTCAACAGCATCTGTTTGGAGGAGAGGAACAGTCAGTAAATGGATGTGTCAAAACAACCCTCCAGTCAGTAAGGGGGGGGGGGGATGCCGGATGAATTACTAATGGATATGCTTAATACTAGGTGAACCTGAGAATTGGAGAGGAACTGCATGGGGTGACACTATGGACAAAATTCTAGATGAAGAAGTGAAGACAAAATTGTATGCAGAAATAGTGACAGGATTAAAAGAAAAGAAAAGAAAAGAAAAAAGAGGAATATATGAGTAATATAGAGACAAGGATGAAAATACCCTTTACTTTTAGAATTTTTAATATAGAAGAGAAAGGAAGGAACAGGTATAAAGTGTGGGATAATGTACTAATGCCTTTATAGACAAAGGCATCTGAAGGTTTATTCACATTAATAAGAAAACTTTCTCTGATATCATATTTGAGACTAGTTACATGATGGAAAAAAATTGTAGGACGGTATGAAAAAAATACTATTATCCACTGAACAGGTACATGTTTAAAGGATTTGCTAGAGAAAAAAAGAAAAATATATATAGTCAAAGAGACTTTGAAAAGACGTTTAAGTAAAATGTGTAGAGACATTATGGACATTTCTAAAGTTTTTGATAACAAAGGTTTGTGGACTGGGGATGAGATTGTAATGTGGTACTGAAAATGGAGAATGAAAACATTACAAATGTCTCTAGTATTACAAAATGCAGAATGAGCAAAGGTTGTTTTTTTCTGTGGGAATCAGATCATTTAATGAATAACTGTGATAAAAGAAGATAAAAGAAAATATTGTGTATCTGGAGAAATGGGACACAATGCAAACAAATGTAATTTAAAATGTTATAGATGTAAAAAAAGAAAAAAAATCGGTCACATGTGGATGGATTGTAAAGAAAGTACAGATTTTGTAGAAGGGGAATTGGACATTAACCAAAAAGAAAAAGAACAAGAACACACACACACAGAACTAGAAATAGTAGAGATTATAAGTATCTATTCTAATTAATCACTCAATCACAAAAGGAAAAGTCCCAAATATATGGAAGCAGTTTCACACCCTTCCAATACACAAAGGCAGCAACTCCTCAGATATCTCAAACTTCCGTCCCATTGCTATCTTGTCCCCTCTTTCCAAAGTTCTCGAAAAGTGTGTTCACAAACAAGTCATGCAATATCTTACCAAACATAACCATCTAACTCCTACTCAACACGGCTTCAGACCCAGACATAGCACTACCACAGCACTCTTATCCTTTCTCCACACACTATCTCTTGCCAGGGATGACCACAAGCTAGTTTCATGCCTATTTCTGGATATGTCCAAGGCATTTGATACTGTCTCTCATCCTCTCCTTTTAAACAAATTACAGGAACTTAACTTCTCCTCTGAAGCCATTTCATGGTTCTCTAGCTACCTCTCCAATTGAACCCAATCTGTAAAATGGCAGTCTGCACTCTCACCACCTCTACCTGTCAAAATGGGTATTCCTCAAGGCTCTATTTCAGGGCCTTTACTCTTTAATATTTTCACTAACAAACTCTATTCTTCCTCCCCCCAGTCTTTATTAGTTTAATACGCTGATGACTCAGCCATTACTACTATAGCCAGCTCCTTCTCTGAACTCCATTCTGCCACCCAAACTGCCTTTAACTCAATCAAAACATGGCTGACAATCAGCTCATACTCAATCCAAAAAAAAAAAAATCAAACTGCTACTGTTTCTCTCAAAAAATCTGGCCTATATGAAATCTACTTTCACTATTCTATCTCTTAACAACTCCCCCATACAAGTAGAACCTAATACCAAACTCTTAGGAATTACCATAGACGATCAATTGAAATTTGCTATACATATCAATAATTGTATCAAAAAGATCCATCAAAAACTCAGACTCCTCTACAGATCTAAAAAATTCCTTTCTTCTGAAGCCAAGATTACACTCTCTCAGTCATACCTCCTACCCAGTCTTATGTATGGCTCCCAGATCCTTACTAATCTTGATTCTACCCTTATCGCCAAATTTGAAACTACCTACAATAAAATCGCTTTGTTTGCAGCACATCAAAACTATAAATCCCATCACTGCATCTCTCTAATACTAATGAACTGGTTAGAACTACCTCACCAACTTTTACTCTCACAGCTCTCCATTATTCACTCTATCCTTTACTTGCCTTCATATTGTCCAACACTCATGCCACTCATCTCCTACTACTGAACCTCCAGACAACTAAGAAGCTATAACCAAAAGTTACTCCAAATCTACAAACTCAAAACTAAAACTGGATGTAAAAATGTATAGCTACCACCCATCCATGTCCTGGAATAAACTGCCTCAAAAGATAAGGTTCCTTACCAACCCAAAATTATTCAAAGCAGCTTTAAAGGAACACCTCAAAAATCACTGGTACTGCCACTGCAGTCAGCCACCATAAACAATAGCCACTCTATCCCTCTTTCTCTCTCCTCTAACCTTCATACTATTCTACATTACATTCCACATGTTTTCTATCGTCAACCTCAAGTCTCATCTCAAATCTAATTCTACCTGTATAACATCCCTATTATGTCTATCCCCTTCCTCTAATCCCTTTTTCCCCATTGTCTCTTATTTCCAACCTCCCTCCCTCTCTCTTATTCTTGATTCTTAACCCCCCCTGTATTACCTCCTCTCATCTCCACCGTTTACTTCTATACTATGCTCTGTAAAGCCTTACTGCTAAACTAGTTTGATCTTGACTGTAATGTAAATATTGTAAATAGTGTTTTGCTTACTCTATTGTTAGAATATGATGTGTAATCTGTAAACTAAACTGTTACTTTTTGTACTCTAATGGAGCTTTTCTCCCCGGGTCACTAGTGAAAAAGGGCTTTCTGCCCAGTCAGACTAACCTAGTCAACAAATGTAAAATAAATAAATAAATAAATAAAAAGATGGAAATGAGAGAGAAGAACCTGAAAAAGAAACAGAGGACATTCCAGAGATAAGTCGTAATTAAGATGTACAATGTAATAGAGTAAATGAAAAGAAAAATTCAATTGATAAAAGGGTGACAGAAAGGAAAAGAAAATTTATAGGTACCAATACAAAAGAAAAAAGAAAGAGAAAAGGATGAACAGAGTGAGAAAATGACAGCAACAATTCTTAAAAAGAAAGAAAAGGACAATTGTAGAATAGCAGTCACAAATGTAAATAGTATGAAAGGCTTGGTTAGAAGATTAGGTATTTTGGAATGGTGCAAAAGACTTGATATAGATATAACTGTTTTAGAAAACATAAGATTTTTTAATGAAGATGGAAGAGTACAAACAGAAAGATTGTGGGGAGGTAATGCAATATGGAATTTGGGAAGAGAAACTTGTACAGATATATATATATTTTATGCAAAGATTCAGTTAGCATATTAGAAGTGTGACTTTAGTTATAATGAGCAGATTAACAACTTTAGATATAAGACAGAAAGAACAGGTATGCAGAATTATTGCACTTTATGCATATGTTACAAATAAAGAAAAAGAAAATATGTTTAAAAAAATTGGGATTACATAGTAGTAAACATGGATATTATAACTGTAGGTGATTTAACTGTGATGTGAGTAGAAAGAAAAAAGGTGGGGATATTAATAAAATGTTAGACGTAATTACATATGGCAAATTTAGTATATGGAGATGTAATAGATGGGCATATAGCTGAGGTGAAGATAAAACAGAAATAGATTATTTTTTGATATATTCAGGGACAGAGACAACAGAAGAAGGTATATGGGAATGGAATTTTCAGATCATGTTGCCATTTGGTTGGAGATTAAGCATAAAGAAAAATATAAAAATAGGAAAAAGCAATAATGAGAATTAATGAAAAAATTGGATATAAAAGGAAAAATGATAGTAATAGAACTTTGGAATGATGACATCGGTAGGAGAGATTTCCATAAAAATTTGTCTGAATGGTGGATAGTATTTAAAGAAAAATATAAAAAATGTTACACAGAGTGACAGTTAGATGATAGGAGTGAAACACAAAGAGATTACAATAAGTAATGAGACATTTAATAACATAGAAAGAAATGATAGAGAATATTTTATAAAAAAATATATGAGATGAATCAAGAGAAAATTAAATATATTATATAAACAAAAATTTTTTTGCAAGGAAGAAGGAAAAATTGGATCAATATTTAAGTTAAGGAGGGTAATAGTATAATGACAGATATGAAAGATATAGTAGGAGAAATACACAGATATAGCAGGAGAAATACACAGAAAACCAGAAAAAATAATGGAAATAGTGGTAAAGTAAGAGAGTATAAGAGATAAAGAGAAAGAATCAGTGGAAGGTAAAGATACTTTCAGAACAAGTTATTATGGAACTAGCAAGATAAATATGTTTAGAAGAAATGGGCAGCATATTAGCATCAGTCAATGCAGAATTGGTAGGAGGACCTGAAGAAATAGAATAGAATATCAAATTTATAAAGATATGTTATTCTGGCAAAAAAAATGTTTTGACATATTGAATGAATGGTTAAAAGAAGTATTTAAGTATAAAGAATTATGCAGTGGTATTTTAAAATTTATACAGAAAAAAAGGATAGAAGGGAAACACAGAAATGGGAACCAGTGGTATTAAATAATATACAATATAAATGTTTTATGAAAATTGTACAGAAAAAAGTGGAAAATCAAATTCATAATATAATAGAGGAAATGACATAGTGTCAAAGGGAAAGACAGTCAGGAGTTATTAATGATGGTTAGAGAATTAGTGAATTATTGTATATACAGGGAAAACAAATGAAATATTGATACTTGACCTGAGCAAGTCTTTTGATTCTATACAACATGAAATATGAGAACTATTTCACTCTTACAATATTAGTACTAAAGTAAAAACTGTATGTGCTACTGCCTATGAATATAACAAAATAAAGGTCTTGGTAAATGGTTGGGTAAGTCAGGAGATGAATATTAAGATGGGTATAAGACAAGGGTGTCCATTAAGTAGCTTCATTTTATACTGTTAATGAATGTAATGTTAACTTTTACAAATCAAGTTATCTGGAAAGAAGCCTACCCAGATGATATCATACTTGTTATAAAAATGTGAAAGGAATGATAATAGTATTCAACTATTTAAATGAATGTTTAAATACTATAGATTTATATTTAAATAGAAAAATGGTAAATGTTTGTGGTATAATGGGAAGATAGGAGAACCTGTGTTTAACATGGAAGAAATAACAGTTTTGGGAATGCATTTTGGAAAAGAAGAACTTAAAGATTTACAATGGAAAAATGATACAGAAAATGTGAAGCACACATATGGTTTGGAGAATGTTTAGGTTATCATTTAAGCAAATGGTTTATTTATTAAATTCAATATTAATGGCAAAATGGTATAGCTAGCATATTTGGTTTACCATCAGAACATGAAAAAAAGATTTGTATTATTGTTTTCACATTTATATGGGATTCTAGACTTAACCCTGTTAAAAGAGGGACTTTATATGCTGGGAAATAAAAGGGAGGTGCAGGAATAATCAGTTGTGTGGTATATGCAGCTTCATTGAACTCATATAAAGTCATTAAGAGCATGAAACTAGTAATGATGAATTACTAACTAGAACATCACAACTAAAATATAAGAAAAAATGGAAGCCAGTACTAAGATTTAAAAGAGCAAGAGAGTGCATAAATTCTGAAATGCAACTTTATCAGGAAAAGACATTATTGCACAAAATAAAGATAGATGAAATCAAAAATGAAAGAAAAATACGGTATAATAATGTTATGTGTAACTATTATTATGTTTACCCTTGGAGTGATTTGAAGGATGAGAATGTCAAAACTATAAAAAGCAAGAACATAAATTGTTAAGAATATGGTAGGATGCCAAGACTTTTTGTGGAGTTTGACTATAAACAAAAACACCAGAAAAAAAACATTATGGCTTATACAAAAATGGAAGAAAGAACAAGTAATTATTGCAAAGAAAATAAAATATCAGTGCATGTAATTCTGAAATGTAAAAGAGATGTGCATTTATGGAAAAATTAGGTGGCTTAAAATACTTTGATGATATAAAGAGCGTGGATGATGTAAACATAAACACGACTGACCATGTTTTTATAACAATACAAACAAGGAATATATATATATATATATATATATATATATATATAACTGATAAAAATATTTAATGTAATATGGACAATCTGGAATCAAAGAGTGAAAGAAATAATGTTCAAGTGGAAATTGGACATGGCAACAATGCTGGAAAAAATAAGATTTTGGCTTTGGAAAATGGAATGGGGTGAAAAATTTAATTAGAATATTGAACCTATGTACAAATATGTGTATATTGACACATAATGCACCTAATGTTATAAATACTGTAAACATTCTACATGTTATCTAAATACTGGAAATGTGATTAAAATAAAAGGCCTGTAGTCTTTTCAAGCATTAGGTGGCACCTGAGGGCTGTCACTAGTGCTTGTTGAATTCCAAGAAGGAGGAAGGAGCAAACATTGTGCTGTAAACATTTTCTGAAACAGAATCAGAGCAAGATAAAAATCCTAGTTCTGGACATGGACAGAAGAGACATTGACTACAGTGGTACTGGAGAAATTAATGAAGGAAGGAGAAGCAAAAGCAAATTGAGAAGAAGAAGTGCACTTTAGTGTTGTGAGAGATTTGAGTGCTACAGAAGCGGTCAGATAAGGAATCTGGTAATGTGGTAGAAAGGCAGATTACAGAGGATGAAAGAACAGAGGCTTGTCTGGCTAATGGAGTAATCTGTTGAAATGAAATTAATCTGGCCATTTTTGGCTTGAATGTCTTGTGCTGGAAAAATAAAGGGTAAATGAAAAAGAATTTGATGGGGAGGAAAGACAATTTGTGGAAAACAATATTCGGGAAGAAAATGAACTGGCAAGTATAAGAAAGGAAGAAAATGAAAAAAATATGGCTCAAGGTGATGAAAACGAGTAAGGAGAAGGACTAATGTTTATTTATTTATTTATTTATTTATTTATTTATTTCTAGTCTGACTGGATATATTTCCATTTTCAGCAGAGACATATGGACATAAGAGATTTATAATGAGTACAAATAACAAGTTACAAATAACAAGTTACAGACTTGTAACACTTCAACCAATGCATCTTGATTACAAAAAGGTAACTGGAAAAACTAAAATACATTCTATTAAACATCAATACAACTTCTAGAACCTGATAAATAATAAGAGAGACCAGGGAAAATAACTAAAACATTGAAACCTAAAACTAGATTATAAAGAAGTACACTACCTAGACTATCTAAATACTATCATCTTTAGCATAATTACATATTGTAGCATGAGAAGAGAGAGTTAGCAAAAAAGTTGATAAAGATATAAGCTTAGGGGGGTCAGAGACACAAGGAATAGGGGAATAGAGGAGAAGGAGGCAAGGTGGTGTGCATTTGAGAGAGGTTAGAAAGTGCAGGCAGTTCAAGCCAGTTAAGTTGTTGCAGATTTAAACAGTGTCAATAGATAATGTGACAGTCAAAGGTAAGGTTGTTGTCTATTGTGACACCTTACCTAATGGTAGAAGAAATTCCTATATAAACAGAAAACAAGTATGATGAGTTGGCAAGTGAAGAAGAGGAAAACTGTGACTCAGAATAGAGGAAGAACAAGAGCAGAAATAAGTTAAATCTGTTGGAGAGAGGGTAAGACAGAGAAAGAGAAAAAAAAACACAAATACTAGGAAAGAAAGCTGCAAAAAGGGGGGAATGTAATGATTTAGGTATTCCGTGACCTAATGTGAACAGTATAAGAAATTAAATGAGGGATTTAGGTGCAAAAAGAAAAAAGATGGGTGCATTATGTTTGCTGGATGCATGACGTGTTCAATAAGAAAAAAGAAGAAAAAATAGACTATATGGTCAGCAGGAAATGTGTTCGGGGTTATGATTTTTAATAAGAGAAAATGAAGTAAAAATATTTGATGTAACAACTACAATACAAGGCATAATAATATGTGAATTGAGAAAAAATGGAAATTGTGTATGCATATGCAAACATGCTGGCAAGTAAAAAAATGTTTGAAGCTATTAAGCATGCTAAAGACAAGTAGGTACTTCAACTGAAAGGTAAGAAAAGAAAAAGGAAAAAAAAAAACACAGGACATAAAGATGATGAAGTGCTGTGCTGTGGAAACTTCAAAATAGGGAAAAATAGAAAATGAACAAACAAAAGGGACATTTTTAAAACAGAGATAGATTATGTTTTATATTCAGGTGACATGAAGGAAGTGGTAGGTAGGGTACAAATAGATTTTTCAGGTCATATAGAAAAAAATATAAAAAACGGTTAACAGATCATGTAAGTAAAAAGAATGGTTTAAGGGGGTGAATATAAGGGAAAATATGTCCTGAGTGGTTAGAAGAAGAGATATAACATTAAAAAAGGATAATCTGATGACATAATTAAATTTGTGGAAGTAAGATAAAAATATTTAGAATTGAAGGCCAATAACACTGTGGAATATCGATGATACATTTTTTATGATGGTAATGCAAAAAAAGAATGGGGGTTGTTTTGGTAGATGTTATGGGAAAAGGTATATGGAGTAAAGGGAAAATGAGAGAAGGAAATGTTACTAATAACAAAATACATAATAGATGCTATTTACAAGGATAATAAAGTTGTAAGGCTGGTAGTGTGTGATGCAGCAAAAGTGAGTAATTCAGTAAGTCATTTGGTAATGTGGGATATATTGTGATTGTGGGGTTAATGAAGTGTTATGCAATGTCTTGGGAGAAGATTCTTGTAAATGGTTGATTAGGAAAGAAAATCAAAAACATAAAAATGGGGGTAAAACTAAAGTGTCAAATGAGTATGGTTTCATTTGTGCAAGTAATGGATGCAATAATACATGCAATATTGAAGTAAGAGAAGCAGGATGGGAAATTAAAAAAAAAGAAGTATTAATATCACTGTGTCTTTCACATGCAGATTTATTTTTTGTAAAAAAAAATATAGTAGGTACAAGGAAAACTGTGACTAGGATGGAAAGGGCATTAATTAAACCTGGTTTTAAGGTTACATATGTTAAAAAGTAAGGGGCTTGGTGAGATAAGATAAATGGGATATATTTTACTAGAACTGAGATAAACATATTAGGAATTAGGTTTGGAAGTAATAGAACAATGGAGAGAAATTCTGGATGAAATAAATAAGTTAACTGGTGGAAAACCTTTTATTTATCCTTTAGGAAGAAGGTATATATGTTAAATACATATTTACTGTAAACATATGGGAGTATATATAGTTCATGGAAAATAGTTTTTTTTTCATTTTTTTTTTTTTTTTTAAGGATCAAGACTTTTTCCAGTTAGATGACGAATTGTATACAACTGTAAAGAAAGAGGAGGTTTAAATAAAAAAATCCAGTGGTATATTTAATACCCCAAAAGGTATATACATGTAAAATAATGTGAAGCAAAGTAGCATGAATGCAAATAAAATATGGAGAGATGGAAAAAAGAGAAAGAAAATAAGTAAAGTAGAGGAGATAGAATATAAGGATAATAAGATAAAATCGTGGAAAATTAAGATTGAAAAATTAAAAAGCTCAAAAGGAATGGGATAGCATGATAATGGAGAAGTATTACCTAATACATCTATTGCAAGATAATAAGCATGATGTTAAAAAAAACAATAAAAACAGAAGGGAAAGAGTTAAAGATATTTATGAGGCTACCATTTTTTTTTTGTTTTGTGGAGATAAGCTGCCTGTAAAAAGTAAAATGAAATATAAAGCAATGGTGGCCAGATAATGCACAAGTTTTAATAAAGAAATGACAAAGCATTATTTTTTGGATTGTAAAAAAAAATGAACATTTTTGGTAAAAACATTCAAAGTTTGTAAAGGTTTTAAACATACTAACATGGATATAGTATTGTATTGGAAATATGAAAAAGAAAAAAAATATGAAGCTGACAGATGGGATAGGACATTAATGATAACAGTAAGGGAGATGTGGAAAATTAGATGTTATGAATTGCTGTACAATAAAATAGGAATGATGAAGATATGTTGTAGATAAATACATGGGGAGGTAGAATGAAAGAGGTCAAAGTTTGTGAAATTGAACATGTAAAATATTGCAAATGTTCTAAATATTGTAGACGTGTAAGTAGAATGAAAGGGTATGATGTATTAAGATAGATCTATCTATACATATCCATCTATGTGTGTACGTATATATATATATATATATATATATATATATATATATATATATATATATATATATGTGTGTGTGTGTGTCTATATCTATCTATATATCTGTCTATATATAGATATGTATACAAAGCAACCCCTACTTTTTGTTTTTTTATATGTGTCATGGGATCTTTAACAACCACCTAAGTTAGAACAACTAAGGCAGATGGGACCTTGATTTAACATATCATCTGACAAAAGGCACACTCAGGAGTGTAGCACCCCCCACACTTATGCCACACTGCAGTGTCAGTATTAGAAAATTTAATTTTAATTAATTTAAGTTCCTGTTGAGGGTCTAGAGCTCACAGCTTTCTGATCTTCCAGCCCAAAGTCAAGTGTGCAATTGATGTACGTTCCATCCTAGCTACAGAAAACAGGATTAAGTCCTTGTTCTTACAAAGATGTTGAAGGAGTAATGGTAGTTTGCCACTATTACCTACGTGTGTGTTCAGGGTAGCTGCATTCTTCATACTCCATAAGATGCATTCAAGGTGGGCATAAGACTCCATCAAGTGTTGATCTTGTCCCTGCACTTATTCATGTTTTATGTGGACAGGATATCAAGGTGCAGTTGAGGTTTGTGAAGTATCCATTTCGGGATAATGCAACTGCATCTTCCTGGTTTGCACAGTATATTGTTCTCTTGGTCTCATGTGAGTATGGTATCTGGAAGTCAGTGAACTGGCTCATTGCTGAAAGTGAAGCAGATGGGATAGAGATCAACACCTAAAAATTCAGAGGCCATAGATCCATCCCAGAAGAGTTAATGTACCATGGGGTTTTGTTCACGAGTGAAGGCAGTGGGTATCAGAAGACTCACCAGGGCAAGAGTGCACCAGAGCTCTGGTAGTGGCCTGGGTGCTGGAACAGACTTGGTACTGATGTTATGCAGCCAAACGACAGTCACAGGACAAAGCTTTCCCATCATCACTTAGGGACATGATTACTCTGTAGTGATTGAAAGGACGTGATTATGGGTATAAGTGATAGAAAGAGGTTTCTTAATAGGAGCCAAGTTCACTCTCCAGGAGATAAGTAAAATGCCTGGCAATCAGGAATGATCTCACAGTACAGATAATAGGAAGGATCTCACAGTACAGATAAAAGTCATCTGAGGTGCTTTGGGCACCTAGAAGGATGCCCCTGTTCACATCCTATGAGAGGCTCCATGGCAGATTCCTGATATGTTGGAAAGATGATATTCATGTTGCTTGGGGGTTCCAAAGGATAAATGTAGGCAAATTATTAATTATAGGGAAGTCTGGACTGACCTGCTCAACTTGTTATCATTATGACCTTCACTATGCAAGTTGTTTGGAAAGTGAATGGACATATGACCAGAATGCTGTGTAACAACCTTTGTATGAAGTGAGGCCAATGTGTTGATTATGCTTCCAATAGGAAATTTGTCTTACAATGTAAAACAGAGAGTGATCAAGGCATCTGTACATGTTCCATAGAATTTCTCTAGTAGAGTCTTCCTTTTCTAGACTTGGTCATATTAGACACTGCCTCTTCTGATCCAAACTAAGAAAATACAACATCTAAAAATACATAGAAAGTCCAAGAACAGTCGACAAAAAGAAATACCACGAACCAAGCTGTTCCTGGTTACAACATGTAAACCACTAGCACACGGACTGAGTGCAAAACCTTTTAAAAAAACTCGATTTATTAACTAAAAACATACAGGTTAAGCGCTTTCATCTAGTAAGATAGACTTCATCAGAACAATACTCTTTATACAAACTTTTTCTTAAATACATACTCAGACCAATCACATTTAAAACATTTGATTCAATAATTAGTCCTTAAAGTGCTAGTGCTGAATTCCAATACTCCCTATTACCATAAATACCTAATATAGAGTACCTAATATAGAGTACAATGAGTTTAAAATTAATAAAATAATATAATAATATAGTATTATTAATAAAAATGAACAAAGTTCATATAATATCTGTTTATATACAATATACATATACAATATAATTTATGTTAATATAAATGTTTGTATTTTATTTCATTTAAAAAAAATGATACCATACCAAACTAATATTGACAATTTTCCAATATGGGTTTAATGGATATGTATTCATTAATACCTGGGGGCTCAGAAGCATTTAAGCGGATCTGCCACCTTGCCTCTTTTTCCCCCAGTAGTTTCTTTATGTTACCACCCCTAGGGTTGTGTTTTACCAATTCTAATATTCCAAATTGGAAGGAAGAACAAGTGGCACTGGCATTCAGATGTTTCCATAGGGCATTATTTCCATCCTGTTTCCTTATACTATAACTGTGGTCGTAAATCCTGTTCGTCAAGCACCTGTCAGTTTTTCCAACATAAAAACTTGGACACATAGTGCACTTTGCAAGATAAACCAGATGCTTGGACCTACAGTTACCCTTCTGGAATTTGACATCCATCTTGTTAATATTTTCTAATACAATAGAAGGGGTATTGATAATATACCTACACTGGTTGCAGGTGCCACATTTGTGTGTGCCATTCAATACTTTGTCATTATACTTATGCCTATTTTTCTTCTCCAATTGCATTTTCATGTTTGTGCCATTCCTAAACACAAAATGTGGCTTATCCCCCACAATCCTGAATATATTACTATCAAGTTTCATAATATTCCAGTTTTTCTGTATAATATTCTTAATATCCCTACTAAATGGTGCATATTGCATAACACATGCCCTTTTGAATGGTACCTCATCCAAATTATTATTGTCTGTACACTTTGTATAGGTTTTCATATTATTATTGGTGGTTCCCCCATTGTTAATGGGGCCAACCCCTAAAAGTGGTTTATATTTTTTCCCCCACTCGCTTTTTACATAATTGGTCACATCAGTCACCATCCCATCAGGGTAACCCCTACTCCTGAAAAAAACCCCTATCAGTTCCAATTCACTATTTAAATCCATAATATCTGAGGTCATTCGGGCTGCTCGAATACATTGCCCTTTAATAATATTCCTTTTCTGACCCATCGGGTGGCAACTAGTATATTGCAAATAGGAATTACTGAATGTTTCCTTCCTATAAATATTAGATTTAAATACCCCATTGCAAAGTGTTATTCTAGTATCCAAATAAGAAATGGATTCCCTTTCAACATTAAAGGTAAATTTCAAACATTGACTACATGAATTTAAATATTGTTTGAATTCTACTAACTTCTGCAAATCACCCCTCCAAATTACAAATATGTCATCCAGGAATCTGAGATAACATATGATATTGCTGAACCATTCAGTGTTAAATATATACTCAGTTTCCCAACAAAAAAAGATTAGCATATATGGTGGCACAAGCTGCCCTCATAGCTACCCCTTTCCTTTGTTTGTAATATTCTCCTTCGTACATTATGTAGTTATGTGAAAGCACCATATCCATGAATTCTAATACCAGGGAAATTTTGTCCCAGGACAAATTGCCATATTTCTTGATACTTTGATAAAATCTTGACAGGCCTTCTTCTTGGGGAATACTTGAAAACAGGTCTACCACATCAATAGTTATTAACCACTCACCCTCAGTGGCTAGACCTGGCTGGAGCCTACCCAAAAAGTCCCAAGAATCAATGACAATGTGCCCTATTTTCTTATATATGTGTTTTAACCACATATCGATAACTTCCCCAAAAGGAAACGTCTTAGATGCACTACCAGATATTATTGGCTAAAAGGGGATCAAAACAGTCCTTATGTACTTTGGGAATCCCTACTATAGTACTGATTATGGGGAATTCCGTTCTTAGAAAATTATATAGGTCACTATCAATTCTATCCTCCAATAACAGGTCTTCTAGGTACAAGTCAATCTTGTGGTACCCAATATTTACCTCATTAAGGGAGGATATAATATAATTACCTGAATTCAACAAAATACTATTGATTTTATTTATATAATCATTACTAGGGTATATGAACGCCCCACCTCCCTTGTTAGGTTTCATAATTCTTATATTGTGATTGTCTTGGAAGTCTTTCAATATTTTAAATTCATTCCTAGTAAGGTTATGTTTCTTGTTGCCTATACTACATTTATTACTATATTGATAGATCTCTTCCGTAACCATTTTTTCAAATACACCCAACATATTGTTGAGTGGGGGTGCATATACACTTTTCTTCTTAAACTCTATTTCACCCCTAGTTTCCTTACCATCAAAAAAGATGGCTAAATTCAGTTTCCTTAAATATTTTTTGAAATCTACTATGTAGTCCACTACATATATTTTCGTATTGGGAACATACTTCATCCCTTAGATAAAAGTGTAAAATGTTCCTTTTTAAGCTCAACACTAGAATAATTGTATATATTAAAATCACCATACGTACTGGTGATATCATTATCTTTCACAATGCAATGATCATTCGTTACTGGTCTTGACTTCTGTAACCCCCCTGTCTTCCCCTGTATCTCCCACTTTCCATTCTTATTCCTTGGTGCCCCTCCCTGCTGGGGACCTCCCATCTTATGTCCTCCCCTAAAAAATCCGGGGACTGGGGCATCCTATAATACTCATCCCCTCTATAATTCCTTCTATTCCCTTTGTTCTGGAATACTCAATTCCCTTTAGTGTAATATTCATTTTTATTATTGTTATTGTACATATTAGTTTTATGGTTGATTTTTTCCCATCTATACACATTCCCCTTCCTATATTGTTCAATATCCCTTTTCATTTTACTACATTTCCTCTCATACTGTTTCATGACCTGACTTTCAACCCATGTGTATTGGGAATTTAAAAACAGTTCAAATTCATCAAAAAGTAAATCATTTTCTATTGTGTTATTAAGTTGTTCAAGTTCAGACATTAATATACATATTTTCTTATTACAACTAACAATAAACTTCATAAATGAAAAGCCAAAATTATCAAACATTTTAGCACATTCTTCTTTGGTACTAACATCCAAATCTATCCCCATGGGATGCTTGAAAAATCTCAAGCCCATGGGTACAATAGCACTGTCCAAACACTTTTTTAAGTACATATTTTCTAGCTGTAAACTTTTCAACACTTTTAACTTTTTACCAAATTCAAAAATAATGTCTTTAAGTGTTTTGTTCACAACCCCATCCTTTTCATTACTACTTTCCTTGTTTTCGGGTCCAAACCCGCCTTCAAAATTAAAGTCACCAGCCATAAAGTTATTAAAATTATATCTCCCCTTGTCGTTTCTGAGATTCCTGGTATGAGCATATTTACCAGTACCTGCACGCATGTCCTTGGTTCCAATAGCGTACGTCTTCTTCGGCACAGTCCGCTTGGGTTTAGTACCTGAAATATTAAAATCGACCTCCGATCCACATCAGCCTATCCTTGTGGGACACCCTACACTCTGGTTGTCACCTTGGTGGGATCCATAAGAGGCTTCTCCGTTCAGCAGTACGCCATTCACCTGACCGTTTGGTAAAGAATCCCCATTACATCTCTGGACCTGCGTGCACGATGATGTCATCCCTCTCGGGGTCCTAACCTGGGAACCAGGTTGGCTGATCATTTCAAGTAGTCTAGTAAGTTCCCCTTTCATTATGGCCATTTCGGACTGCAATCCACGAATGTCTTCCCTCCTCGGGGAAAATATAGAGGGTAGTTCGTCGAGAGAATCCATGTTGTCAAAGTACAACTAAAAATACGTAGAAAGTCCAAGAACAGTCGACAAAAAGAAATACCACGAACCAAGCTGTTTCTGGTTACAACATGTAAACCACTAGCACACGGACTGAGTGCAAAACCTTTTAAAAAATCTCGATTTATTAACTAAAAACATACAGGTTAAGCGCTTTCATCTAGTAAGATAGACTTCATCAGAACAATACTCTTTATACAAACTTTTTCTTGAATACATACTCAGATCAATCACATTTAAAACATTTGATTCAATAATTAGTCCTTAAAGTGCTAGTGCTGAATTCCAATACTCCCTATTACCATAAATACCTAATATAGAGTACCTAATATAGAGTACAATGAGTTTAAAATTAATAAAATAATATAATAATATAGTATTATTAATAAAAATGAACAAAGTTCATATAATATCTGTTTATATACAATATACATATACAATATAATTTATGTTAATATAAATGTTTGTATTTTATTTAATTTAAAAAAATGATACCATACCAAACTAATATCTACAATTTTCCAATATGGGTTTAATGGATATGTATTCATTAATACCTGGGGGCTCAGAAGCATTTAAGCGGATCTGCCACCTTGCCTCTTTTTCCCCCAGTAGTTTCTTTATGTTACCACCCCTAGGGTTGTGTTTTACCAATTCTAATATTCCAAATTGGAAGGAAGAACAAGTGGCACTGGCATTCAGATGTTTCCATAGGGCATTATTTCCATCCTGTTTCCTTATACTATAACTGTGGTCGTAAATCCTGTTCCTCAAGCACCTGTCAGTTTTTCCAACATAAAAACTTGGACACATAGTGCACTTTGCAAGATAAACCAGATGCTTGGACCTACAGTTACCCTTCTGGAATTTGACATCCGTCTTGTTAATATTTTCTAATACAATAGAAGGGGTATTGATAATATACCTACACTGGTTGCAGGTGCCACATTTGTGTGTGCCATTCAATACTTTGTCATTATACTTATGCATATTTTTCTTCTCCAATTGCATTTTCATGTTTGTGCCATTCCTAAACACAAAATGTGGCTTATCCCCCACAATCCTGAATATATTACTATCAAGTTTCATAATATTCCAGTTTTTCTGTATAATATTCTTAATATCCCTACTAAATTGTGCATATTGCATAACACATGCCCTTTTGAATGGTACCTCATCCAAATTATTATTGTCTGTACACTTTGTATAGGTTTTCATATTATTATTGGTGGTTCCCCCATTGTTAATGGGGCCAACCCCTAAAAGTGGTTTATATTTTTCCCCCACTCGCTTTTTACATAATTGGTCACATCAGTCACCATCCCATCAGGGTAACCCCTACTCCTGAAAAAAACCCCTATCAGTTCCAATTCACTATTTAAATCCATAATATCTGAGGTCATTCGGGCTGCTCGAATACATTGCCCTTTAATAATATTCCTTTTCTGACCCATTGGGTGGCAACTAGTATATTGCAAATAGGAATTACTATGTGTCCAAGTTTTTATGTTGGAAAAACTGACAGGTGCTTGAGGAACAGGATTTACGACCACAGTTATAGTATAAGGAAACAGGATGGAAATAATGCCCTATGGAAACATCTGAATGCCAGTGCCACTTGTTCTTCCTTCCAATTTGGAATATTAGAATTGGTAAAACACAACCCTAGGGGTGGTAACATAAAGAAACTACTAGGGGAAAAAGAGGCAAGGTGAACTATTTTGCTGTGCCTCTGTCGAGCAGTGACACTGAGGTAATGGGGTATATCTGCGATCTCCCATCCATTGGTCAAGATTTCTCTTGAACAAGGCCAGCATTGTCATACTCAATCATTGGTCTGATGAGGAGGAGACTATGAGACCCCCCTCCCCTAGATCTAGATGAGAAAGTCCCATGATGTGGGCAATGTAGAAGGTCTTCCTAACTACTTTAGCTACATGGGTGGTGTAATGATGACAGACTATCAACCTGGGTCCCCAGGTCCCTGATAACTTCTTTCTGTGCTCAGTGGATTGCCACCTATTTGGTAGCTAGCATTTTGGCATTTAACTTTAGCATGGGGCTGGCACCAGTTATCCGCTTCTGTGAGACCCTTCTTGAAGGATCTGTGTCAGATGTGTGTTTTTTACTATGGCACCCAGTTTGCAGTCATCTGCAAACTTTGTCAGGACCAGAGTGGTGGGACACCATGACAGGCTTTGCTTTGAGTGACATGGCACCAGCAACTCTGACCCTGTGGGTTCTGTCGCTGATTTGTTTTCAATGATAAGTGGGGGGGTGTAAGGTCGGCCTTCGCAGGATCGAGGTAGGCTAGCTGGACTGCCTTGCCTTTCCTTCATCAATGGCTTTGGTTTGGAAAAAGTCATGGTCAGTTTAAGGCATGATCTGATCTGCCTTTGACAAAGCCAAACTGATGGATCCAAAGTCTGCAAATTCCCTATGTTATTTATATGGGTCCATTATGATCCTCTCCATGGCTTTGCAGATAAGGCTGCAGATCCGCTTAAATGCTTCTGAGCCCCCAGGTATTAATGAATACATATCCATTAAACCCATATTGGAAAATTGTAGATATTAGTTTGGTATGGTATCATTTTTTTAAATTAAATAAAATACAAACATTTATATTAACATAAATTATATTGTATATGTATATTGTATATAAACAGATATTATATGAACTTTGTTCATTTTTATTAATAATACTATATTATTATATTATTTTATTAATTTTAAACTCATTGTACTCTATATTAGGTACTCTATATTAGGTATTTATGGTAATAGGGAGTATTGGAATTCAGCACTAGCACTTTAAGGACTAATTATTGAATCAAATGTTTTAAATGTGATTGGTCTGAGTATGTATTTAAGAAAAAGTTTGTATAAAGAGTATTGTTCTGATGAAGTCTATCTTACTAGATGAAAGCGCTTAACCTGTATGTTTTTAGTTAATAAATCGAGTTTTTTTAAAAAATACAACATCTCTAAAGCCACAGAGTAGAAACATAACACCAGGACTGTCTGACAGTGTGGAATCCAGTGTGCTCCAACAGAGCATCCTGAAGACAACTAAAATCTGTGGTACTGAGCCAGGTTAACCTCCCTGCAGGAATAATTGCTCAATCTTGTCAAAGTGACAGAAATAGGACATCACAATTTCTGAAAAATTAAATGATGCAGCGTGAGGATCAGCATCACCTTATAAATAATCAAATATAACTTTTATAAACTTTTATAAACAGGCCTGTGCATTTCTGAGGAATGGAATCCTAATTATGAGTCAGCTGACCTCAGCTCTGGTAGTGGGTTGGGTAATGGAACAGCCAGCCAACAGGGAGAAGCAGGGATGTGTCAGGGGGCATGTCTCCTGTCGAAGAATCCCCACTGGAGTTCAGGGACCTAATGAGATCTGTCTGCTTGTGAGGAGAATGTAGGTCTGCCTAAAGGGCTATGTCACTCAGATAAGTAGTTGTTGGCACCACAATTCACCACTGCATACTTATTACCTGACTGCTTATGGGGCAAACTGAAGGGATGATAGAACAAGCAATACAAATCTCCTCTTGGTTGCCTGGATAAAGACTATGCCATGACTGGCTCTTGGCTGATAAGGAAGAAATAGGCTAAGTCAAGGTGAGTGATCAGATGGATCATATGCATGAAGATGCCCCACGAATAAATAAATACTGTAGAAATACAGAACTTCTCTATCAATACTACTTATGGACTATCATGTGTGGTGCATGTGGCCAAAGTTCAACTGTTCAATAAGCTGTAGATGAGTGACATACTAATTATCAGAGTTTGATTCCTACAGGCTCCAATTTCAAATTATGTGACTCAGTAGCTACAATATTGGTGATTCTATACTGTTGAATGTGCTAGAAGAGAAACTGGTGCATGTGTCTGTGTGTGTACATGGAGTGACATGAAAAATGTTGGCTATTACTTCTGTTCTACTATATCAGTATATGAAAAGTACGGAAGTTACCTGAGGGTTCTACTCTACAGCACAGATAAAGTTGTGACAAATCTCACCATATACTGTAATGTACAGAAAACAGATACAGTACTCCATGAAAAGAAGATAAAAATAGCACTAATCACTGAAATTGCTATACCCAGTGATTAGTGTCTTATGTAAAGAGAAACATCAAGTTACAAAGTACTGAGATTTGCAGGCAGAAATGAGGGCAATATGGAAGAAGGATACCCAGACAGTTCCAATATTAGTAGGCGCAATAGGTTTCATAAGAAAGAATTTACAGTCATATTTAGATACATTACGGATGCATGTAACTGTGTACGACTTGCAGGAGTCAGTTCTGGGCACATTGCGGGTGCTACGAAGTGCAGTTTTCACTAACATCAAAGATTGAAACAATACTAATTTCACAAACTTTAATCATACTTTGACTTAGGAATGGAGTCCATTCCTGTCATGGTACTAGAAACTCAAAAGACTTGGAGAAATTAAACCTTTAGAGCAATATAAACAGTGCATATTCCAAAACCACCAAGCAACAAAAAGAAACAATAGAATAAAATGACTAAAAGCAGTGAAAGAATTTATCTTTCACTGGTTTCAGTCATTTTGTTAAACAGTGCATATTGCCTTTTTGAGCATAGTGAAATTATACACCTAATGTATGGTTGAAGGTACAAAGAACTTACAAAATACATACAGGTAACTAGGTGCACTCAGACACACACTTAATTCATTATCTTACACTCATGAACAACAGATAGAGAGGTACTAACAATTATATAATACAGCTGTGGCATATCACTGTGGATAACAACATAAGCTTCCATACTGCTCTTGTGCTGTGAACAGCTTAACAGTTCAAGTGGTGTGGTCCATCGGTCTAGTATGTGAAGCCTTCAAAGAGCACAAATGCAGCATTTCCACTTTTTAACATGTGCACAAATCTTCAGACACAACACATGCAATAAACAGCACTAGAGTTTAGAGGTATTCATTTAGAAAGATTCATGCTAGTAAGATGACACATCCACAAGCTGTGATAAATAATTAGTATAATTGTGGAGATTATTCTGCAAGAGAAAATTGTTTTTTGCCAACAGTATTTTACTTCTTAAGCACAACACTACAGTCTTTATACTCTACATCCAACAGCTATTTCTAAAATCC
The DNA here is from genome assembly GCF_019279795.1 of Protopterus annectens. Classification (NCBI taxonomy): domain Eukaryota; kingdom Metazoa; phylum Chordata; order Ceratodontiformes; family Protopteridae; genus Protopterus; species Protopterus annectens. The sequence continues at coordinate 1,533,570,984 of NC_056729.1, forward strand.
AAAATAAGCATTTGCTTAATCTAAATTGTGTGCCTTGGGTCCAGAGAGTTGCACAATGAAAAGACCATGCCAAAATTTAAAAAAAAGTTGGCTGTGATATTGGATACATTGCAAATGATGCAGACAGCTGTAAAAGAGTAAGAACAATATTTGTCAAAAGAGACCACTATACCCCACCCCAATGGACTCTGTAAGGAATAACAGTTCACAGAGATATTGCAGAAAGGAGGGGAAATATATACAAACCATTCCAGTATAAAAAGTTTTATTACCTTTAACTGGTTTGTCCTTTCAGTTCTGTACTACACAAAGAAAGCGAAAGAGAGCAGGACAGTACATAAAATGGGGTAGGACAAGGGAAAAAAAGACAACATTATTCAGAAAAGAAAGGAGCAGACAAACAGGCTTTGTAGCATTAGTCATTGAAGTGTCAGAAATATAAATGAATCTTCATTATTCTGGATTAATCTATATCATCAGCAGTAGATTCAGTTTTAAGGACAAATAAAATAATAAATGACCAGCAATTGTATCACTTATTAAAATGACAGGAACTCTATAACAAAATAAAGGAACCCTGTTAAGATGTTCATCCAAACTTTGCGATATTTATATCCTAATTCATAAATACATTTGGCTGAACACTTGAAGCTAAAGTAAAGCAATGAGTCATTATTAAGCCATCTCAGAACACATACATAAATTATGTACACATTTTCTTATCAAGGAAAACTATTGTTTGTTAGCCTGCTTGCTAAACATTCCATACAGTTTGCATTACAATTGCTACTGACATTCACAATTCATTTTTAACAGTTTCTTAAATTAAAAATGACTATTGATATTTTTAATACATGTGTTAACAGCTTTTGAAAGACATTCTACATAAAAGCATCAAAATGTAGAAAGATGTTCCTTGTGGTAATGTAAATGAACTTCTTTACACAGGTTATCTTAAAGCACAACAGACGTAGAATAGATGCAACTGAGCAATAAATGAAATCAACACATTATCATCATAGACAGAGGCATCACTGTTATGCATTGGTAGAATCTCACCTGTCTGACTTGTTTACTGTAACCTCTGCCTTTGCTCTTCCATTTATGTCTATTGCTCTCTTATTTTATGTTTTTCTCCGTTACATTTTGGAGCCCCTCCCCCACTGTTCAAATTTAATTTGTCTACTCCATTGTCAGTACTGTTTTTTAATTCTTCCTTTATTAGTGCACACAGGGGGTGATGGAATTGTATGACAGTCTCATACTTTTCTCTGCTGAAATGTATCTTTTGCTACCAGTTCCTCTGTTTTTCTATTGTTTCTTGCTCCCAGTTTTCTAATATAGTATTGTCTGGCTGTTGGTGAAGTGCATTAAGGCTGTGAAATGTTAACATCTAATTCCCGTGGTACAGAGTTTAATTCCCTAAGCCTTCATTTGCCTACTTTGTGACTTTGAGCAAATCATTTAATCAGAGAGTGTTTTGTGGCAACTGGAAATTTGGGCTAGGCTCCTTATTGGCGCCCTGGAATGAAAGCTTAGTAGCTACACATTAAGCTATGAACCTATCAGTAATCTGCGACTAGTCCATGTTAGACAACTGCACAAGTACCTTAATGCCCATTTTCACAAAGGCTGTGTTTTGTCTCTTCTTATCTTCAACCTTGTGCTATTTTTATTAATTATCATCTGCATTCACTTAGACAATGCATAAGAGTGTGTGTGTGTGTGTGTGTGTGTGTGTGTGTGTGTGTGTGTGTGTAATTTGCAGCATGATATGTCGACCATTCATTACATTGAAAAAAAAACACACTTTTCTGATGCAGTACCCATAACCTGACCACATTCAGCTCAACAGTGCTAATGTTATGGGAAGGGCTTTCTTAAAGTTAAGATGCAGGTTAGAGTTAGGGGCAGGGTTAAGGTTAGTACACATTACTAAGGTGAAGCAGAGGGTCTTTGAACCTAATCCTAATGTGCATCTTAACTTTAAAAAGCCCTTCCCATAACATTACAACTAACAAGACAGCTTGAACACTCACAACACATGCACACACTAAATCTGACACCTAACCTTCTGGTCCTAACCCTAAACACTCACAGCCACACATATATACTTAATCTATCCCCTTATCTAACTCTAAGCCAGAAATATTTACATACACACACGCACACAGACACATGCACACACCTAGTATACATCACACTTACCTTTTATGGCAAAACAAAGATTCAACGTAATGTCAATCTGATAAACCAGGTGTTTGAACAAACAACTGTGCACATCCAGATTTTAACCAAACACACAACACTCATATACATCTAGATCTAGATCAATATCTAGATCTAGGTATGTATGAATAAACACAATGCAAACATGCTCTGAACTGCATTTTCATAAATGCTTCTAGATATAGAATTATATAGATGGTAGAGTATAGGTGGCTGAGGTTAACAACATAGTTATCCCTTTGGAATCTTGCAAGACAGTCATATACGACCTCAAATGTTTCACTTTTGAGATCATTGACAGTTACATAAGAACACTAAAAGAGGCTAACAAATGCAGATAACAATTACCACTCTTATTTCTACAGCTATAGTATATGGTGGCAAAATGGGAACACATTAAAAAAAGGATTAATAGTTTTCAGTCGGCAGTAGAGATAGCATTCTCAAGAAAGTTGCTTGCAATGCAAAGTTACAAGCTAGTGCCAGTCCATAGCGAAATGGATGGTCAACAACAGCTTAGTCTTATGGAGCAACAATACTCTGGTACTACATAGAAATGCAATAGTCAGGGGCAAACCCAACATTGATGAGGGCCGTAAACAGTACAGCACACTACTGAGAAAACTTGGGCAGTATGAGAGGCGTAAATTGCATACTATATAAGTTGTCCTAAAGGACAGTGTAGATGATGCATAGCAGTATGCTGCTAGATGGTGGCACGCACCAACACATTTCAGTGACACAGGGAATATGTGCAGGAGAAGCACATCAGGTTACCCTGCACAGATCACTGATCCAATTAAGTATGTATGGGACATGGTGCAAATACATGTCTGAATACCTGTGTGTGTGGGTACAGGGGCAGTGTAAATGTGGGTCTCTTAGTGCCTGTACATAAATGATTATTGTGACTTTAACAAGTGTATGTCTGTTTGTGGAGTGAATGAGTGTTGCTTGACATGACCTGTGGCAAGCATGCAGGGGCAGATTCTGTATGCAGAGTATACAAGTAGTGTGAGTGTGAGTGTGTGTGTGTATGTGTGTGTGTGTGTGTGTGTGTGTGTGTGTGTGTGTGTATGTGCATGAGTTTGCACACGTACGAGTTCACAGTGTCTCTACATGATGCATATCTATGTGTTTGTATGTGGCCTATGCTGTCAGACAGGGTGACTGGGTAGAGATGTCATTATCTACAGCAAAGCTCTGCTCTCCTTAATCTTCCCTGTCCAATACTACTTGAAGTAGGTACCGTATGAAATAAGTCTATATGTATGAGTATGTGTGTGTGTGTGTGTGTGTGTGTGTGTGTGTGTGTGTGTGTGTGTGTGTGTGTGTGTGTGTGTCTGTGTGTGTGGAGAGGAAGAGTTTGTTTCTCTGTGTGGCCTACTAGGACTTACGTTGGACACACAACCGGGTAGTGTAAAACTGTTCCATTTGACCAATTCACAGTCAGGTAAAGTGTCCCTTAAAGAGGTATTGCACTTTTTGGAATATGCATGGTAACTCGGCTCATCTGTGTAGTGCAAGTTATACTCCTCTGCTTTTGTGTATGAATCTCACTCTTGACCTCATTGTAATCAGCAGGTGCTGGTCTCTTGCAGAAATTTTTTAATTTAAAGCATGCAAAACACCAGCAGTTTAGTTATCGTTCAGTGTTCAACAAAATAAACCACAGCTGAAGCATAGAATCTGCATAACAGGAATATTGTCCTGCTTTTTCTCAGCATTCCAACATGTATGTTTGCTATTTTCAACGACTTTGTAGTATTTGACTGTTCTTTAATGCAACTGCATACATTAGATATGTACACCTCCTGAAAAAGAATTATCTGAATCAAAAGTAACTACATGATTGTCAAATTATAAATAAGTACAATCAACAGTGACCCATATGGGATCTTCTGAATTATACGACAATGGCTCACTACTTTGCAAAAAAGAGCATGCTGATTGAACAGCTCATTCAGTGTGCCCATTGTAAATTGAGCATAGGCCAACAGAACAAAGAGCGGCCACTGAAGTACCACTGAGTGGCCAGACTTCCTATTGGTATATGCCACAGGAGAGAGCAAATGATGAGACAAATCAGGTACACTCTGCACAACGAAAGAATCAGAAATGTATCTGACTTTTATTGTATTAATGCAGTGTCAGTCTGAAAATCTCAACAGTTGTATAAAAACAAACAAACAAAAAAAAAAAGATTCTCTCTTTTCCGTCACTGTACTGATGTACTGTGCAAGTGTGCGATGCAAGTCCCAAACTCGTGCTCAGTACATCAACATAGAAGGAAAAATGTGGAGGAACACTACAGAAATGTTATACCTCATTGTACAAATGCAATAACCCACTCCTGCATGTGGATATCACAGGATTTACTCATACCCAGTGGTGGATTATTGCAAAAAATGTACTCTTTCAATAAAATGAAGTTTCAATAGCCACAGCAATCAAAAAAATGACTGCACAGTATTACAGAAATTGAAGTCTCATAGCAATATATTTCAACTTTAAATTAAAAAAAGAAAAAGTACAATCTAACAACTGGTAATGTGGGTACTGCAGGGATGATATAAACAGTAAAATTCAAAAGTCCTACAAGATTATTTTTTACTCAAATAAAATGGTGTTCCTGCTCAATGCTAGGAGTCTGAAGAAGAAGCATAAAGGCACTCCCTAGAAACTTACTGAAACATGGCTCAAAGCCACCAAAAGCACTTGGGCAGTGCATGACTATAACACCTTTCATTAATTCCAATCACCTACTGAACCTAAAGAGCAAAAGGCAGAGATGTATCAATCTACATAAAGGATAAAGCTCTCCTCAATGCTAGTCAAACAATATGACATGCTTGAGCTACTCCATGCCCAACTAACCATGGGGAAATCCAATATCATATTCTTGTTAGCTACAGGTCCCCCCCACCATGAACCAGGAAACTCATACATCATACCTGAAGTTACTAGAATCACTCACCATCCAGCCCAATACCATATTCATGGGTGATTTTAACTACCCCTCCATTAATTGAGATGCATACAGTACCACTAACATGCAGACCCAGAGATTTCTTAACTTTGTAAATTCAAATGTCCTGGAGCAGCTAGTCTGCACTCTCACTAGGGGAACAAATATCCTAGCTCTAGTACTCACAAATATGGAAGAGCACTGCACCCCTCCATATGATGTCCTCACTGGAAAGATCAGTTCACAAAGTGGTCTCCCTTGAAATAAAGGTAAAACTAGTCCCCCCATCTAACCCTACCCAAAATTTAAGAACAATCATTAAGGTAAATAATCCCCTATTTAGGAATGGGATAGCTAGTTTCCAAGCTCCCCTAAATCCAGACACCACAGAAATCTATGCAGAGGTGTAAACAAAAGCCCTGTATGAGCATATAAACAACTGTATAGAAATAACAGTTGTTGTTTGTCTTTCGGCTTTTTCCTGGTAAGGGGTCGCCACAGCAGAACTCCGGTCTGCTAATGATTGGCAGTAGATTTTTATGAAACGCAGAGGTGCCAGCTCAACGCCCAACCTTCAACGAAGGCATGCCCATTTATGCATGCATATCTTTCGAACGCTACCTAACCATGGGGAGGACATGCAGACTCCACACAGAAGGCACTCCACTCCCAAGCCAAGCCGAGAATTGAACGGGAGAATCTCATGCTGTGAGGTAACAACGCTACCACTGTACCACCGCAGCATGTATAGAAATAACAGTACCAGACCAAAATAAACCAGGTCAAACCACAAAAACAGTTCACCCTGGTGGACTTCCAGTATTAATAAGTTGTACAACAAAAGAAAGAAAATCCTGTAGAGAAGTAAGAGATAATGTGCACAACAGAGCAAAAAGTCCCTCATCAGTCTAAGCAAGCAAATCAAGGAACTAGTCAAGTCTCTGGAAGCAGACCTTGAGGTAAAAATAGCCTACAAAGCTAAACATTACCATAAGGCATTTTTCGGTTATGTCTGCAGTCTTAAGGGTTACACCCAACAATTTGCAGAACTAGTTGTAGATGGCACCACCTATACTCAGCCAGAAGACATAGCAAAATTGCTGACCAACAAATTCAGCTCAGATTTCACCTCCTTTTCACCCCCAGTTCTCTCCCAAGAAATGCCTTCTCTATTCTACTGGAAACCCCACAGAAGCTGTACTGCACCAGAAACAGCCTATGATGAGAGAAGAAGAGGAGCCCACCCTAGAAGAAGTAGGAATAGCACTAAGGAAGATGAAGTTAGGGAAAGCAGCAGGCTCAAATGAGGTCACAGCAGATATGATAAAGATGCTGGGTGAAACAGGGGAGAAATGGCTCCTGAGGGTACTAATAGCAGTATGGAGAGAAAGGCATATCCCAGATGACTCTAGAATAAGCATACTCGTGCCAGTGTACAAGAAAAAAGGGGACATCTACAACTGTGGGCAGTACAGAGGCATCAAATTCCTATCACATTGCATGAAAGTTCTGGAGCGGGTGACTGATAAATGGATACGCAGAGTAGTAGGATGAGAGATGAGCTGTTTGGATTCAGATCAGGAAGCAGCACAATTGACCTGATGTTTGCAGTGAGACAGATACTTGGTAAAAAGCTTGTGATGAGGAGAGAGTCCAACTAGGCTATCCTAGACTTGGAGAAAGCATATGACAAGGTCCCAAGAAAGCTGATCTGGGCAGTACTGTGGTGGTTTGAAGTCCCAGAAACATTAGTAGAATTAGTGCAGGCTATGTAGAAGGACCCAGTGACTCAAGTACGAACAGTGGTCGGCCTCACGGAGGGGTTCCCAGTGGGAGTGGGCATACACCGGGGTTCAGCTCTGAGCCCACTGCTGTTCATACTGGTGATGGACTACATTAGCAAACAGGTTGGACGGGAAAGATCAACAAAGTTGCTGTACGCAGGCAATGTGGCATTACAGGCTGACTTTGAGCTAGAACTTCAGCAAAGGAATGCTAAACTGAAGGCACATGGGGTGAAACTAAGCACAGATAAGACAGTGGTAATGTCAGCAAACTGGGGAAATCAGAAGAAGCTGAGAATAGAAATAGAAGGGAAGATAGTGGAACAGGTAAACAGCTTCAAGTATCAAGAGGGGTGGTTGAGGAGAAGTAAAGCCTGAATGAAGAGGTCAAAGCTAGAATCAGAAGGGCTGCAGCCAACTGGCATAGAGTGTCAGGTGTAGTCTATGACAGAAGAATACCAAAGAAACTGAAAAGTAAGGTGTACAAGACAGTGGTGTGACCAGTACTACTGTATGGTACAAAAATCTGGGTAGTAAAGGCAGAAGAGTTGAAGAAGCTAGAGGTGATGGAAATTAAGTGCCTGAGCCCTGGTACAGATGAAGAAATAAGGACATAAGAGCAGAAGCCAAAGTAGCTCCAATTGCAGAAAAGATCAAAGAGAACAGATTAAGGTGGTTTGGACATGTGCAGAAAAGCAGAAGACAATCTGGTGAGGAAGATTTGGGACAAACAGGAAGAAGCTAAGAGGAAGTGAGGACGTCCACCAAAGAGGTGGATGAATTGTGTGAAAGAAGATCTGAAACAGTCAGGCATGAGTGAAGACGAAGGCAGGAGTGTGGCACTGAATCAAGAGAGTTGGCAACAGTTAACATGATACCCTGACTCCATGTAGAACAAATGGGAAAAAGGGGGCTGATGGTGATGATGATGACTCCATGACAATTATTCCCAAGAACAGGTTGTCACTGCCTAAAAACATGGCTTCAGTGGGGCCTGACAATATATATATATAGATATATATATATATATATATATATATATATATATATACCAGGTTGCCTCTTAAGCAGCTTATATCAGGACTTATTAGGTGCATTAGGATCTTTATTTAACCACAGCCTACATACTGTCTTTGTCCCAATAGAGGGACAAAGCCTGAGGTGAGGCTGTGATTGAACAGGGCACACAGGTGAGGTGCCAGTTCACTCTGTAGTTCATGTAGAACACAGCCAGGAATATTATCAGGTCCCATAGAAGCTGTATTCTTGGTCTTGGGCAGTGCTGTTTTAACCTGTGCAGCATAATACTGGCTGCCTGGTAATCTACTGGTATTGTGATTGGTCCTTTGGTGGGGGAGAGAGGGGTAAAGTTGGCACTGAATCTATCGGCCAGTATACTGGCAATATCTGTTGGCTTGGTATAAGAAGTATCATTGTGCAGTAGATCACAGCAAATCTGGGTATTGCCGAAGAGATTTTTTTTACATAACTACAGAACGCCATGTGGCTGTCTTTATTATCTGCTGCAATTCTGTTTTCATAGCTAGCTTTAAAGGGTTTGATAAGGGATCTCAACTTTTTGTTGAGCCTGATAAGGGAGTTTTTCCAGTCTTGGGACTTCACCTTATTCCACATCAGTTTCCTCCTTCTGTTGTAGAGTTTGTTTATGGCAGGGGACCACCAGATTGGATTCTTTTTTTGGAGGAGAGCGTTTTGGTTCTATTGAGATGCATGCATTTGTGTACATGTTTGTACAGTGCATTGGTGTATGATTTGGCAGTCATGCAGCTATTCCCCATTTGCATGGGTGCCGTGAAGTTAGCCACCTCTGTTTTTAGGAGCCCAAAGTTAGCTTTGGAGAAAATTTTCATGGTGGTTACTTTTGCGGGTGGGGGTGTGTGGGTGTGGGAGGGGATGGGGATTTCCAAGGTGATTAGTTTGTGGTCAGATCTAACCAGGGAGGAGTTGACTACTGGTGTAGAGCAACAGTCACCCATGTTAGTAATGACCAGGTCAAGGATGTTGCTACCTCTAGTGGGGGTAAGAATGAGCTGGTCCAGTGCATTGGAATTAATGAATTCCAGGAAATGTTGGGCAAGTGTATTGGTACAGGAGTAGATTTCCCAGTTAATGGAGGGGTAGTTGAAGTCGCCCAGTATGAGAGATTAGGTTGGACCCTAATATTCTCCAGGGTGCTTAGGAACATGGAGTGCGAGTCTTGGGACATGGTTGGGGACCTATAGCAGGCCTGAATAGCTGTCTTACCCAATGTTAGCTGCACCTGAAGTATCTTTGATGCCTTATGTTGGGCTACCAGTCTGGCGGTGTTTGCATCCTTTATGAATATGGAAACACCACCAGAGTCGACTTTTCTTGTAACTTCTACACAAAATCCTCAGATGAATTTGTCCAAGATTTCTTCGGGGGTTGGATGAATAAGAAAAAAAAAACTGCAGTGGGTTTTAATCTCTCTTCAAAAAATAACTTTTTAAATGGACAATTTCCAGTCCAAACTTGACATAGTGCAGGAAAACAGTTACAAACAAACTCAAATGTTAAAAAATATGATGAGAGTCAAAACACAACTATAAATGAAATGGATATATACCACCGTAATAGCCAGAAAAATGAGAACCAGATTTATTGAACAGTCCTGTAGCGCCTCGACCAAAAGGCTCTTAAAATAGAAGTAATGAAGAGGTGGAAAAGAAATGTTGTTGTCGTGTATATTGTATGTGCTGTACAGTTCAGAAATATAAAAACAAAGTAATTTGCTCTATATTAAACTAGTGGAAACGACCACTTATCCAGTTCATATTTTTTGGGCAAAAAACAGATACATTTATCTTAATAAATTAATTATTAATTAGCTGATAGGATACTATTCAATACAGTAGAAGGGGTGGAGTAAAGTGTTCTCTATACTTTATAAATAGTACCTGTATTTTGATTTATAGGGGAATTATATATAAAATGAATATTTATTATAGATTCTAGAATATATATTTAATAAAAAGTTAACATTTATAATTACAAAAAATAATAGCAAATTTGTACTTAATATAAATCAACATAAAACAAGGCTCAATTTTTTGTATAGTAATGGATGAAAGAATGCTCTTAGAATTATAAGAAGCAAGTGTTGTTCACTCTATAAATGTAGGAGAAAAATGTATACCAAAGTGATCTTAATAAAGTTTAAAAATAACTAATAGAGAGGCAATTTAGCTACTTTAATGTTACTAATTATGAAGGTAGAAATTTGGTTCAAAACAATATAACTTTGTGCTCAACGTGCATATTGTTTCACTTTGTTCAGATTTCGGAATAATAAAAATATATACTTGCGATTTGTGAAGAGTTGGGAAATTTTTAACTTCAAAAGCAGACTGGCACAGATGAATTGTCTCAAAAGATGAAAAAATGTATACATTGTTTTATTCATTAAATGATATCTACGTTGATTTACTACTTTAAATCTGACATCTTATTTCTTTATCACATTATAAAATGTACATGTTTATTTATGTATAAAATATAAATTAGCAAAAGTTATAATTGCATATTATCAGATCAGCTGAAATTACAATCTTCCAGAGGTAAGAAATATATGTTTACTTCATAATTAAATACTGTAAAATAATTCATATAGCAATGTATTGTGTCATTATGGTAAGTGACAAATTCATTTAAGTAATAAAAACACTGAAATTATACGACTAATAATACAAACAACAGTTTATTATTTATTGATTGTCTTAATATAAAAAGAATCCATGTAAACATGAGGGAAAGTTGTGTTTTAGATAATTTATGATTTTTTATAAGAAAATACCAGTTAGATATGCAAAATATATAAAATCAACACTTGATACTTAACTAATACTCTCATAATTGAATTAAGCATATAGATAGTAGACAGAGCAGTCTCTGAATAATATGCTTATGTCATTATAACATTTAAAAAATATATATGGTTAGGTAATACAAGCCATAACTCTTTTCAAGTAATATACAAATATGATTCATTGATTAGTAGGACATATTTAACTTGTTTAATTGAACTGATGTAATAGAATGTAAAGAGTACATGTTATTCTAAATATATATATACATATACAGTTCTAAATTTATGAGAATGTGAACGAATAAGTTGACTTCTATACATCTGTTGGTAGAATGATCATTTTTAGTTTTAGTAGTTAACTGAAATTTAATAATATATATATATATATATATATATATATATATATATATATATATACATTTATGAAAATTTTGCTTTCTTTCTCATTTATTTCTTTTGACTACACAGCTACACACAGAAGGCATATACATTACTTTTATTATTTCACTGAATAGGATATGCTAGCAAGATAGTTTATTCAGAAAAATCTGATTCAACTAGGAATCTACATGAATTCCATACATAGTATCAGCTTTTTGTATTTTTTTTTACTATAAACATATTAATTCTACAAAACAGTTTAATATGCATACTACTGAGTTAAAATATCCAAACTCAGTAATCATATTCAGACAATTTTCTTATTTAAAAGAAGGGAAAAATTGGAGAAAATGGAAAATTCAGGAGAGACTAAACTCCATGGCACAGATTTTTGGAGGGTATATAAAGCTACTTAAAAAACAAACTGATTATTTAATTAACTGATTTCAAAATGGATATGAATATTCTCTCGTTAAATGTTAATGGTCTGATTATTCAAACTAAAAAAGGAAATCTGAACAAATAACTTTCAGTCAATAAAACACAGCTTTTCTTTATGAAATCAACATTAGAACACAAGACTGAGAAAAAAATTAATTGTCTCAAGCAACTTATAAATCCAAAAGAAGTGGAACAAAGATTATTTTGAGGGAAAATACAACTATGCCAAATGTTTTATTAAAAATGAGGATCAAAATGGATTATATACAATGATTATAACAGAATATAATGAAGGAATCTGGACTTTGGTAATCTTATATTGGTTCCCAGGGATGGTAGTCAAAAAAGTTAGAACTCACTAAACTAATATTGTAGACAGCATGAATGGAAATGTAATAACAGGTGTAGATTTCAATTGCATTTTGGAGAAATCTAAAACTAGCATTTCAAAAAATCCAAACTTGCAAAATTGCTAAAAAAGGTTAGAAAATGTAAATATGATTGATGTATTTTCTATAAGAAACTCTGACTCATTAAACTTTTCTTACTAGTCTCATGTGTTGTGTACACATTCTAAAACTGACAAAATTTTTATATCCCAAGAACTCAACTTCAAGTTTTAAAATATAAAATTCTACATTGTCCTATTTCTGATTATAATGCCATTAACAGGAATGTAAAAGTTGATTATAAAAAAATGCCGTATACAACAAGAACTCCAGCTGATATCACTAAATCAGAAGAGTTTTTATAAATGAGATTAGTTTCTTTTTGGACACTAGTCTTAAAGAAGGAGCAGTTATATTAATGGTATGGAACTCATTTAAGGCCCATTTATATGGGAGCATAATGTCTTGGTACAGTAAGAAAAAAACAATGGCATAAAGACATCAAAAATACAATACAAAAAAATGGGATAAAGACATCAAAAATATAACACAAAATCCAAATAATTTAAAAATTAGATTTTTAAAAAGACAATACATTTTTATTAAATCAAATTGAAAATCTTAGACACTATTATTGAGCAACTTTTACAAAAACATCTATAGCTCTAGAGAAACTCAAAAATTATATTTATGCAATGACTCCTAATGGTATGCACATTATTACAAAAAATCTAAATTCTATTAAAAATCACATATTACAAATATTTTGAAAGCTAAAAACAAACTTATGACAGACGTTGAAGATATTCTATATGAACTGAAATATTATTACAAAAACTTAAATAATTCAAACAAAAATACAGTAACTAATAATCTACAAAATATTTATTGTTTTGGATGAAGTAGAAACTCACAAAGTTTCTGAAGTGGAAAATGACATTAATAAAATCACATCTATGGCTGAAATTAAACAAAAAAATAAATTATTAAAACCAAACAAAGCTCCAGTTTAAATGGTATAATTCCTGAATTTTATAATCTTTCCCACAGAGACTAATGAATGTATTTCTTAATACATTAATTGCTATTCAATCTAATTCTATTACTCCCAACCATGGAATTATTCTCTAGTATAACCTAGAATGAAAAATAATAATAAATTATCTTTATGTTCAGGCCAATATCTGTATTAAATGCAGATTATAAAATCTTTATTTCTATTTTACCAGAAAAATTAAAAATGTATTCCTAACTAGTTAATGGTAACCAGACAGGTTTCTTACCTTAGTTTTACCACTTGAATTTGCTTATTCATGCTCAGCACTTGTTCAGAACTTGTTGTTAGCACTAAATAAGCTACAAATTACTACAGCACTCAACCTTCCTCTTTACCTAGAGGAAAACAGTTTTTGTACTTACTTTCCCCACTTGCTTAGAGAAAAACAGCTCTTACACTCACTTTCCTCACTTGTCCAGAGGAAAGTAGTTTTTTATTCAGGCATGTCCAAGGGTCAGCTCCCAGTGTTCTCTCCTGTCTATCTGATGAATCTGGGCATCTTGAGGCAATGTAGCAATTGTCTCATGCACACAGACAACCCTCTCCTCCTACCACCCAATGCCACAACCTGTGAGAGATGCACTTATCTAGCCAAAGCAGAGGTAAAGCTCTCTCCAACCAAGAATGAACTTGACACTTAAGAGGAGAAGGTAAACACTTGCACCACACCACACTCATCACATAGTCCCACTAAACCTACACCTCCAAAATTCAGAAATAGAAACACAAAAACATTCGCAGAGGCTCTCAATAATAATCTACTCAAGCAACAGAGACTTCCAAAGCAGAAATGCAAGCAAACTCCACCCCCCCAACACAACCCAAATGACACATAGCCCACAGAATTACTGTGCCAATAAACCACAGCTCATAAAGGCAAACCAACATACCCAACACACTAGTCAGAGGTGACTATACAGTCAGGCACACTAATGTCCCACTCACCAAGCTAAACAAGGAGAAGGTTACTGTCAGCTGCCTGTCGGATGCCAGGATCCGCCAAATAACCCACACACTCAGGATACTCCACAATTACAAATATGACTCTGTCATTGCCATGTTGGTGTGAACAACCTGAGATGTACCTCCCTGGACTATATAAAAAGAGACATGAAAGAGCTCTCCGATCTTGTAGCCCAGGCAGGTATGACCCCAGCCCTGAGTAGAACCTTCCACTGCCCAGAATGATACTGCAGTACAAGGATAAAATGATTGACTTCAACAATTGGCTAAGCTTCTGGTGTCATTCTAAGGGGATCCAGTATCTGTCTGCCTGGGAAGACTCGACAGACTACGATGCTTTGCCAGAGATGGTCTGCACCTGTTGTCCCTGGGATTCCAGATACTGGCTAAGGCTCTTGCCACCCCTATAGTGCCTTTTTTAGGAAGGTTCAAATGACAAATTCATGCAAGCAAAAACGGAGGGTAATGCTACTCAATGCTAGAAGTCTAAATCTCAATATGCACTCACTCAAGGCATGCCTTAAAATGGAGAACATCGATATTTGTGCAGTGACTGAGACCTGGTTCAAGTCTCTAGAGAGCACCCCTGCATTACCAGGTTATAACTCGTACCACACTTTTTGGTCATCTAACCTGGACCAGAACACCAAAGGTGGAGGTGTGTCCATATTCATTAAGTATGTCCACACCTCCAGGCTAGTTATGCAGTATAATGCATCCGAGGTTATCCAAGTACAACTAACTCTGGGCAAAACTGCAATCCAAATTGTAGCTTGCTACAGATCCCCCACCATGCCACAGGTTTCCCACTCCTCTTTTCTTGATATACTGGAAAATATTAGGGTTTAACCAAACACCCTAATAATTGGTGATTTCAACTACCCCACCATTAAGTGGTAAAACTACTTATGTACCAACTCCTTCACTCAACGCTTTCTGGAATTCATAAATTCCAATGCCCTGGATCAACTTATCCCCATCCTCAACAAGGGCAGCAATATCCTAGACCTAGTCATTACCAACATGAGTGACCAGTGTTCTACACCTGAAATCAACTCCTTGTTGGTCAGATCCAACCATAAGCTAATAACCCTAGATATCCGCATCCTGCCCCCACCCACCATTAAGGAAAGCATGGTAAAAAAATTCTCCAAAGCCAACTTCATACTTCTTAAGACAGAAGTGGCAAATTTCATGACACCCATGCAAATGGACAATACAGTTACAACTGCTGAATCCTACACAAATGCACTCTATAAGCACTTACACGAGTGTATGGATCATGCTATCCCAAACTGAACCAATACACTATCCTCCAAAAAAGGAAGCCAATCTGGTGGTCCCCTGCCATAAACAAACTGTACAACAGAAGGAAGAAACTGTTGAAAAAGAGAGTAAAATCCCATGAGTGGAGGAGCTCCCTGGTCAGCCTCAGTAAGAAGCTGAGATCCTTTATAAGATCCTCCAAAGCTAGCTATGAAAACAAAATTGCCACTGATTCTAAGGGCAACCACAAAGCATTCTATAACTATGTCAAGAATCTCAATGGCAACACCCAGATCTGCTCTGAGTTATAGCACAATGGCATGAAAATTACAGAACCAACTAATATCGGCAACATCCTGGCAGATAGGTTCAATGGTTCAATGCTAAATTTACCCCCCTCCCACCCCCTAAAGGGCCCATATCTATACTGGAAGAATGCAGAGTCCCTGTAATAACATCTATGCAGGTAAAAGCTGCACACTCTAAAACCAAAAACATAGCATCCATGGGACCGGACAACATCCCAGGCTGCATTTTACATTAACTTCAGAATGAACTGGTTCCCCACCTGAGCACAATGTTCAATCATAGTCAGGCTTTGTGCCCACTGAATGGCACACAGAAACAGTTATCCCACTCCACAAAGAGGGAGCCACCAATGATCCTGGGAACTATAGCCCTATTAGCCTGACAAGCCTGTCTGCAATGCCATGGAACATATCATCATGGAACTCATAAACAAAGACATTGGTAACCTCCAAACTCTGGACCCCACCCAGTTTGGGTTTGTGAAAGACAGATCATGCCTTCTGAACCTGACTGATTTCTTTGAGGCAGTCAGCAAAGTTGTAGATGAGGGTAAGGTGGTTCACACAGCCTATCTTCTTGACCTCACCAAGGCTTTCGACACCATCTCCCATTCTGGAATTATAGCTAAACTAGGTATAAATCCCAGTGTCACAAGATGGGCTGCCAACTGGCTCACTGACATAACCCACACTGTAAAAGTTGCAGACTCCAAATCTGACTTCAAACCAGAGGAGTACCACAGGGTTCAGTCCTGGGACCTCTCCTATTTGGTATCTACTTCTCTGAAGTACAGGCTAACACAGAAGGTCTCTGGCTAATGAAGTTCACAGATGACTGCAAACTAGGAGCCATAGTTGAGTCCCCAAATGATGTGGACATCCTACAGACGGGCCTCACTGAGAAAGATGCCTGGTGTCAGAGACATAGCTTCAAGCTCAATGCCAAAAAGTCCATTGTCATCCCCTTTGGTAAAAACTCTGTACCCATGAACTACCACATAAACAGCAGTCTGCTTAATGCAGAATGTGTGATAAGAGACCTTGGGACCCAGGTGGACAGTAATCTCTCCTTTGATAATCACATCACCACAGTAGTCAGGAAATCCTTCTATGTAGCACACCTCATCACAAAAGGGTTCTCATCCAGGAAAAAAGAGGTCATTGTTCACCTCTACTAGGCACTCATTAGACCCATTATAGAGTACAACAGCCCTTTTGAAATGTACCTCACAAGACATCTGCAGCAGCTGGAAAGGCCACAGAAGTACCTCACAAAGAAGATTACTGGCCTCAAACAGATGCCCTACACTAACCATCTCAAAAAACTCCAGCTTTACTATGTAGCATATCGCCTACTCCGACGAGATCTCTGCATGTTAAACCCAGAGCTGTTGGACATGCTACACCTAAAGAAATCCCAATCCCTCCAAGCTACATGCTCTAGGGACCTAAATCTTGTCACCACAATAAACAGGACATGCTGGGGGGATAGATTCCTGTCCCAGAGACTTCCTATACTCTGGAACAAGCTACCCATCTACATCAAGCAAAGTTCCTCATTAGCACTCTTCAAGAAAAATCTTAATGAGTGGATGGGAAATAGGAAATACACCCCAGGGATCACTTATGTGGCTCTGCTCGACAGGGGCACATGAAATTAACTTTCTTGGGTATCATAAGCCAGGGAACCTTGCTGGCTAGGCTTATTAAGGCCCTTGGTCTGATAGCCTAGTACTTACCTATGAACCTAAAAGACAAATACAGGACAACATCAAAAGAATAATAATTATAGAATTAGGAAATAAAAAGATGATTTACAATCTGAATACATAAAAGACTGACACAATAAACTGGAATTTTCTTTTCAAATCACTAGAACATTTTGGATTCCCTCAAGAATTTAGAACTTTGATCAAAAATGTTTATTTAGGAAGTAAAGCTTATGTTAAAATAGGTTTATGTATTTCTGACTGATATGACATATTGAAAGGGACTAAAAAGGATGTACACATTCCCCCATTATATTTGGTCTGGAGATTGAAATGATAGCCATTGCTATAAGATCCAATAAAGACATTTGTGGGTTTTGTTAAGGAAGAATGTATCAGTCTAACATAATGTTATTTGCAGATGATGATGCTTTTTGCAATCCCCAAACTACACACATCTATTCCTGAATTATTTAATATTATTTTAGAATTTGGGAAAAATTGGTCTCCATTTCAATAATAATAAAACAAAATACATATTAATTAAAATAATCCATATTTAACTGAAGTTATTGAAAAATAGGTAAAAAATCTAATGAGTTTGAATATCCTGACATTCTCTTTGGGAAATTTTGTGATATAATTAAATATATTAATGCTGATAAAGCACTAAAAGATACAAATAAATTAATTCAAATATGGGATAAACAGATTTACAGCTTTGAAGAAAGACCAACATATTACAGTGTTTTTTTTCTTTACCTTCTAAATCACAATTAAAAAAATGATATACTATTAAAGTTTCTGTGGGCCTCAAAGAAACCTAAAATTGCATGCAAATGTCGCATAAAGAACTGGGATAGAGTAGGCATCAAATTTCCAGATGTAGAAATCTATGTCAAAGCAGCTTATTTAAAAGTACTAGTGCATTGGTTTGATAAAAAGTATCACTCCAGTTTGAAGACCTTACATCACCATCTGTTTGATTCAAAGAAAATGAAATTTTTAAATTACAGAGATAATATAAAATAATATGTATTATGGTATGCCTTTTGTAATTACATGCAGTAAAATATTTATTCACACACATCCTCAATATATGTTAATTTAGCTTTAAATATTTAAGACAATTTATATTAGCAAATACTGATGTTAAAGACTGATTTAATTTGTTGCCAGCTTTTCAGATTTCTAAAGGATTATTAATGCATGCTGATAGAGTAAGAATAAGGAATTGGAAAGAAAAAGGTTTTATGAGATGGTATAAATGTTTTAATAAAATAATATTGAAATCTGTAACAGAAATTCAACAAGAATTTTGTTTGCATTGACGTGAATGCCTTCAAATACAAAATATTAGATAGTATGCATTAGAAAACTTAAGAGAAGTGAAGAGTTAAATAATAATATCTCTAATTTAATAAATTATTCATGTCAAATTGTATACTATAATAAAACAGTTTTCCATTATTTCTGATTTATATAAGACGTTGAAAGAAAAAAAAAAGACATTTTAAATAATCTATGGAAACATTTATTCAAGATGCTGCTGATGCTTTAATATTAATAATGTATTATTATTTGATAAAGTTAGTAGGTAACACTTCTCTGGTTCATACATGGAAGATATTTATAAGGAGATGTTTGAACAGATCCTTTTGTACACTAAATATTTAGCAATAAATTTAAATCTAATATTTATTGGTGTTCAAGGTGTAACAAAAATGTAAAGCAGATTGGTCCCATATTATATATGATTGTTCAGGTTTGTTACCTTACTGACAAAAAGTTAATGATTTTTTGCAAGCAGTATGGACTGACAAATCCATAATCTTGAAAGATTTGATTCTCTTGAACTCTTCAATACCAAACACTGTGAAAAAATCAATATTATCTTCTATGCACTAGCTTTGCTGTTTCAAGAAAGATATTTACAAAAAAAAATGGATGTCAAATATCTAGCTATAATTTGAAGAATTCATCTCACTGTTAAAAATGGTATCTACTAAGGAGATAGAAATAAAAAAGCAAAGATCAACATCAGCAGTTGACTCCAACCCCCAGGTATAAATTCAACAACTCTTGGGCATTTGAATTATGTACTGCATTAATATTAAGACTCTATTTACTATCAGCTTGTCTGAAAAGGATCTTACTTATCTCAATGGCATGCATGTTATTTATTTAGTGTAAATAATTAAATAATATAGTTAAATATATGAAATATGTTAATATGTTTTGATTCTCAATATCATTATTTTAGTATTAATAAAATACTGAAATAAAAAAAAACTTGTATCATCTAAAGCTATTGCACACATCAGAGATGATTATTATGAGGTGCCTGCCACTTTACTTTGAGGTGTGGTGACCTCAGAATTCAATATATTAAGTAGAAAGCTCATGCAGGCTAAGAAGGATTTAACCCCCCCCCCCACACACACACACACATTTCTTACTGTTGACAATACTGCTTTCACTTTTGATAAGCTGTACATATTTTTTTTCAGGAGCATGGATACTGCAAAGTCTGTTCAGTGACATGACGTTCACTATTCTCAAGATAGTCCTCATAATGCCATATTTTTGTTGTGTATACAAACCTTTTATTACAAGATTTTTTTCCCTGTACTGATTTATAGGCACTGCATAACTGTGGAATGACAGATCATCTGACCCAGTTAATAGTGACAAACATTGACTTTCATTCTAGCATCGTGCTCTGTTTTTTTCAACAAATACATAATCGTGAATTAGTACAAGCAGTCACAAACATATTAAAAATAAAGGCACCACCTATGCCAGTAACAGAATAGGGATGTAATGTTTTTTCTGCTATACCACAGACAGCAGAAAAATCCTTCTGTGCTGTACTGGATGGGGATGATTGTGTGCTATTAATATAAAAGGCCATGTAAGCTGCTTGGGCAGAGATCAAAGCATATTTAATTATGAAGGGGAACAAACAGAGCTATACTAGTAATGAGATTATACAATTTCTGTGGTCAAGACAGCTAAATTATTTGCTAAGGGGAAGATCACTTAGGCCACAGCCAGGACTTTATTACTCTATGCCATGGTGCTATCACAGCATCTTTTCAGCTTAAACTTTCCCTTTTACTTTTAAATAAGGAGGTAATAATTATTTTTTTTCCAGAAAATTCTCAAGCCACCTTGATTCCTAACTTTTTTTCCCCCGAGTTAAACTTCATTAACCAGCTTACAGAAAACAGCCATAGCCAGGTTGTAATATGATTCTTATACCCAAGCTCAGCCTTTTTTTTCCCCAACCACGAATGCTTGCACTAGTGATGGAGCATCATGGGAAATGAAGCAGAACCTGTGCTGCTTTAGTCATTTGATGTTAAACCACCAGGAAAAAAGGCAATGGCCTGAAGGAGCAGCAAAACATATAATTGTTGTATGGGAGGTGCGAGCATGGGAATTTCCAGTAAAACATGTGCAGGCTGTCAAACTTTTGACTTCTATTAGTTCTGCTTTTAAGGAGTTAGGCCTGCTTAAACCCACCGTCAACTTTTTTTTCCCTCTCAGTCCCTAACAGTTTAATTAATAAATAAACACATTAATTGGATTTTGCATTGCCTACTCTTTGTCTAAAATGTATTCATGTGGTTTTAGTTCACGCTGGCAACACTATGACTAGGTCATGACGCTTTTACTGAACTTACCACTGCTCCATACTTTTCCTGCCACTTGTTGGCATGTAGAAACTCACTGCTAAAAAGAAATCCAAATATCTTAACATCAAGTTACACTACCCAGGGGTGTAGCCAGAAACTTAGATTTTGTACTCAAACATTGTGCTGTTGTCCCCACCATCCACCTGTCATTTAAAAAATTTACTCAACTCTCAAAATGCTGCTTCTATGCACTTCAGAAAGGGATACTTTATTTTCAATTGTTGCCACTTGTAACCAAAAAAAGGATATTTTAGAGGTATAGTCTTATTAGAAAATGATGTTTTGTATAACACTGTACAGCACACAACAGTTAGACAGTTCTAAACAATATGTACTGTATTAACTGTAAATTGATGCTCAGAAAAAAAGTGTACTCACTTGAGCACATCCTTGACTAGACACCCGAAAAAGCTGCTCGGCAGTGCCTTTTTTGGTTATTTTACACTAACATTCAGATGTTTATGGAGAGTATACCTTTACAGCACTGAAAAGCCCTTCTTAAATAACTCTCATCAAATGATCAGCATATAAGAAAAATAAACACCCTTGCACCCTTGCAGTGTAAAAAAAAACATGTTTATTAAGACAGTTAACATTATAAAATAAAAGCATGATAAAAATGTCACTTTTATCTTTCATTAAATTTATTAAACATTAGCACACTTCAATGAACAACATTAATACATCATTTCAAATAAGTGGACAGTGCTGTATGCATGCTGTGTATATGCCTACACCATTGGTGCCTTTAGTAATTCTTTAGCAGTGCTTCCTGTAGCATAATTCTCCTTTTTGAGCATGATAAAACCCAGAGAGTTCTCCATAGATTTTTAAACCTTATACGTAAACTTGTTCTGTCTATTTTATGTATTGTATCTTGGCTATGTTTGAAACTGGTCTTTCTGGATCTGTTCATTATCCTAGTTAGCAAATAATTGCAAGATTGTTTTATTTACTTTCATTTGAACATTTTGCAAGCAAGACAGGTGGAAATAAAGGGAGGGGCTCTGTGAGTTTCCAGGAAAATAACATGTAGTGATAACATGTATTGCTGTGTACAAGTAAAGAGAGTCTGAGAACCTCCATTAAAATTTGACTTTCAAGCAATATCATCTTGGTAAGAGCAGCTAAGTGAGTTTGGCATTAATCTATCCTCAGCTAGAATTCAGTGCTCCAGTGTGCAGCATTCATTTCCAGGTATGTCATGACTCGGAGTCATACACTAGGACTGTATAAAGGTACTGTGATGTGCAACAAGAGGTAATTTTTTTTTTCACAAACAGAATCTCTTTGGCACTAGATGAACAACCTGCTTGTGCAGACAGGTTTAAGAGCAGGTGTCAGATTTATGTTAGTTTATGTAAATAGGTTTTTAAATCTGTGTGCAGATGCAAATCATGATCTAATTCAACATGTTAAGTGTGAGGAAACTTCATAATGTATGGCAGATAGCTTGATGGCAGCCAGCACATGGTTCAGAGAGAGACACAAGATCACATACAAGAGTGGCCATCATGCAACTCAGGTAGACTTCCTCCTGGTAAGGAAAGGGCACTTGGGTAGAATCAGTGATTGCAAAGTCATCCCCAGTGAAACAGTCGGCCCACAGCAGAAAACACTGGTAGCCACAAACAGCTACAAGCAATGGTCAGATAAGGCTCTGAAGTTGAGAGACCAGACTGAAGACCTGGAAGTTGACTGGAGAGAAAGTACAACAGCTCAAGGAATTACTCAGGGCTCTAGCACTTCAAGAAGAGCAGGAAGTAGGTGGAGCTGAAAAAGAATGGCAGCACCTCAAAATAGCATGTAGGAGGACTACAGAACAGATATGTAGCTGAGTAAGGTATGGAAATAAGGTACACAAGGAAAGCTGGTAGTGGAATGCAGAGGTCCAGGAAGTCAACAAAATAAAGAAGGTATGCAGGAAAAAAATGGGAGATAGAAAATATGGACCAAGCTAGGAAGGAATACTGGTTTCTAACAAAGAAGCTAAGAAAGGAGTTGCAACAGCAAAGAGCAGGGCATTGTAGGCACGCTTCCAGTTTCTGGAAAGTGACTCAGTAGGTTGCACAAAAAAACTATATCATGTTGCAAGACAATGACAGAAACATAAAAAAGATAGTCAGACACCCTTCATAAGGGATGCCAACAAAAATTTGGTTACCAGTCCATAGGAGATCAAAGGGAGATGGAAGGAGTAAGTCCAACAGCTTGTGAATGAAGAAAACCCCACAGAAGCTGTACTGACCCAGAAACAGCCATGATGAGAGAAGAAAAGGAGTCCACCCTAGAAGTAGTTAGAATATCACTAAGCAAAATGAAATCAGGGAAAGCAGCAGGCTCAGGTGAGGTCACAGTAGATATGATAAAGATGTTGGGTGAAATAGGAGAGAAATGAATTCAGAGGGTACTAATAGCAGTGTGGAGAGAAAGGTGTATCCCAGATGACTGAAGAATAAGTAGACTTGTGCCAGTGTACAAGAACAAAGGGGACATCCACAACTGTGGGCAGTACAGAGGTATCAAATTCCTGTCACATTGCATGAAAGTTGATAAACGGATATACAGAGTAGTAGAAAGTAAGATAGGAGATGAGCAGTTTGGATTCAGATCAGAATGCATAACAACTATATTGTAATAACTGTATTGCATAACAATTGGCTAAGCTTCTGGTGTCATTCAAAGGTGATCCAGTATCTGACTGCTTGGGATGACATGCTTGACAGGCCACGATGCTTTGCCAAAGATGGCCTACATCTGTCACCCCTGGAATTCCGGATATTGGCCAAGGCTCTTGCCACCCATATAGTGCCTTTTTTAGGCAAGGCTCAAAAGACAAACCCACCACTGTAAAAAGTACAAGTGACAAAAAACTGAGGGTAATGCTGCTCAGTGCTAGGAGTCTAAACCTCAAAATGCACTCTCTCGTGGTATTCCTCAAAATGGAGAACATCGAATTTTGTGCAGTGATCGAGACCTGGTTCAAGGCTCCCGAGAACACCTCAGCACTACCAGGCTATAATTCATACCACATGTTTCAGCCACAAAATCCAGACAGAAATGGTAAGGGTGGAGGTGTGTCCATATTCATCAAGGATATCCACACCTCCAGGCTAGTTGCACAACACAATGCCTCAGAGATCATCCAAGTGCAACTAACTTTGGGCAAAAATGCATTCCAAACTGTAGTGTGTTATAGATCCCTGACCATGACCCAGGACCCACACTCCACATTCCTGGAGACATTGGAAAAAATGAGGGTCCAACTAAATACCCTAATAATGGGAGATTTCAATTACCCCAACATAAACTGGGAAAACTACTCTTGAACTAATCCCCTTGCTCAACGATTCCTAGAATTTATAAACTCTAATGCCCTGGATCAACTTATCAACACTGCCACCAGGGGCATCAATATTCTGGACCTGGTCATTACCAACATGAGTGGCCGGTGCTCCACGCCTGAGATCAACTCCTTGCTGGTTAGATCCACATCCCAACCCCACCCCTTCACAAGGAAACCATTGTAAAAAAATTCTCCAAAGCGAACTTCATGCTGCTCAAAACAGAGGTGGCTAACTTTGCAATCCTCCTGCAGATGGACAATACAGTCATGGCTGCTGAATCCTACACAAATGCACTCTACAAGCACCTACATGAGTGCATGGATTGTGCTATCCCTAACAGAACCAAGACATTATCCTCCAAAAAAAGGAAGCCAATCTGGTGGTCCCCTGCCATAAACAAACTCTACAACAGAAGGAAGAAACTGTTGCAAAAGAGAGTAAAATCCCATGAATGGAGGAGCTCCCTGACCGACCTCAGTAAGAAGCTGAGATCCCTCATAAAATCCTCCAAAGCAAATTTTGAAAGAAAAATTGCCACGGATTCCAAAGACAACCATAAGGCTTTCTTTAGCTATGTCAAGAATCTCCATGGCAACTCTCATATCTGCGCTGAGCTACAGCAGAATGGCACAAAATATACAGAAACAACGGATATTGCCAACATCTTGGCAGACAGGTTCAGTGCTAACTTTACTCCCCTTTCACCTCCCAAAAGGCCCATAACTATACCAGATGATTGTAGAGTCCCATTAATCACAAGCACGCAGGTAAAAATGGCACTCTCCAAAGCCAAAAACACAGCATCTATGGGGTTGGACAACATCCCAGGCTGCGTCTTACAAGAACTCCAAAATTAACTAGCCCCCCCCCACCTAAACTCCATGTTTAGTCACAGCTTTGCCACTGGTTATGTGCCCACTGAATGGGGCACAGCAACAGTTATCCCACTCCACAAAGGAGGAGCCACCACACACCCTGGGAACTATTGGCCTATTATTCTGACAAGCCTGGTCTGCAAGGCCATGGAGCGTATCATCATGGAACTCATAAACAAAGACCTTGGTAACCTCCAAACTTTGGACTCTACCCAGTTCAGATTTGTAAAGGGTAGATCATGTCTCCTAAACCTGGTAGTCTTCTTCAAAACAGTCACCAAGGCCATAGACGAGGGCAAGGTTGTCCACGCAGCCTACCTGGACCTCACTAAAGCCTTTGATACTATCCCCCATTCAGGAATCAGATAAACTCACCAACCTTAACATAAACCCTTACATCATGAGATGGGTGGCCAAAAGGCTCACAGGCAGAACCCACACAGTAAGAGTTTCTGACTCCAGATCTGACTCCAAACCTGTGAAAAGTGGAGTTCCCCAGGGCTCAGTCCTGGGACCTCTCCTGTTCTGTTTATACTCCTCCGAAGTACAAGCAAACACTGATGATCTATGGCTAACCAAGTTCACAGATGACTGCAAACTGGGTGCCATAATCGATTCCCCTGCCGACATACACATCCTGCTAAAGGGCCTCACTGAGAATGATACCTGGTGCCAAAATCATGGCCTCAAGATAAATGCCAAAAAATGCATTGTCATCCCCTTTGGTAAAAACACAGTACCCATGAACTACCAAATAAGTGGCAGTTCACTTAACACAGAGAGTGTGATAAGAGACCTTAGGACCCAAGTGGATAGTAACCTCTCCTTCGATAATCACATCGCCACAGTGGTCAGAAAATCTTTCTACGTGGCCCACCTAATCACAAATGGGTTTGCATCTAGGAAAAAGGAGGTCATTGTCCCTCTACTCATCACTTATCAGACCCCTCACTGAGTACAATGCCCCATTTGGGATGTACCTCACAAGACATGTACAACTGAAGAGGCCTCAGAAGTACCTCACCAAGAGGATTGTTGGCCTCAAACAGCTGCCCTATGCCAACGGCTCAAGAAACTCCAACTCTACTTGATCACATATCGGTTACTCCAAGGAGATCTCTGTCTGACATACAAAGCTATGTCAAACCCAGAATTGATGGACATGCTCCACTTAAAGAAATCCCAATCTCTCTGAGCTACATGCTCTAGGGACCTAAACCTCACCACAACAATAAATAGGACATGCTGGAGGGATAGATTCTTGTCCCAGAGACTTCCCATGCTCTGGAACAAAATTCCCATACACTTCAAGCAGAGCTCATCATTAGCACTTTTCAAGAAAAACCTTGATGAGTGGATGGGTAGTAGGAAATTCACACCTGGGATCACTTCTGTAGCCCTGCTTGATAGAGGGGCAGGAATTTAATCTGTATGGGTGGCGAAAGCCAAGAGACTTTTGGCTAGGCTTACTTATGCCCTCGGGCCAATAGCCTAGTACTTACCTATGAACCTATGAACTTAAGAACCTATGAACTGACCCTGTGTTTGCAGTGAGACAGATAGGTGAGAAAAAGCTAGAAATGAGGAAAGAGTCCAACTGGGCATTCATTCCTAGACCTTGGAGAAAGCATATGACAAGGTCCCTAGAAAGCTGATTTGGGCAGTACTGCAGTGGTTTGAAGTCCTATAAAAATTGATAGAATTAGTGCAGGCTATGTTCAAGGACCCAGTGAATCAAGTACGAACAATACTTGGTTTCACAGAGAGGTTCCCTTTGGGAATGGGTGTGCACTAGGGTTCATCTCTGAGCCCACTGCTGTTCATACTGGTGATGGACTACATTAGCAAACAGGTCAGAGTGTACAGATCAACAAAGCAGACTGTGAGCAATAACTTCAGCAAAGGATAGAGGGAATGTAAAGCAAAACTGAAGGCACATGGGATGAAACTAAGTACAGATAAGACAGTGGTAATGGCAGCAAATTGGGGAAATCAGAAGAAGCTGAGAATTGAAACAGATGGGAAGATAGCTGAACAGGGAAGTCTGGATGAAGAGGTCAAAACTAGAATCAGAGAGGTTGCAGCCAACTGGCATAGAGTTGCAGGTGTAGTGTATGGCAGAAGAATGCCAAAGAAGTTGAAAAGTAAGGTGTACAAAGCAGTGGTATGAGCAGGACTACTGTATGATACAGAAATATTGGCAGTAAAGGCAGAGCAGATAAGAAACTAAAGGTGATGGAAATGAAGTACCTGGGAAATGTTGGTAGGATGCACACCGTGGGACAGATGAAGAAATGAGGACTTAAGTCCCAAAGCCAAAGTAGCTCCAGTTGCAGAAAAGATCAGAGAACAGATTACAGTGGTTTGTGCACATGTGCAGAAAAACAGAAAACAATCTGGCAAAGAAGATTTGGGACAGACAGGAAGAGGATAAGAGGAAATGTGGGTATGTAGCAAAGAGGTGGATGGACTGTGTGAGAGAAGATCTGCAACAGTCAGGTGTGAGTGTCGAAGAAGGCACGAGTGTGGCATTGAATCAAGAGAGATGGCGACAGTTAACATGACACCCTGATGCCATGTAGAAACTGGGATGAAGGGAGTTGATGATGATGATGATGATAAGTGTAAAGAAGGAATATCCCAATCATTTCATAACAGAAGCATATGGATCTGTATTTGTGACCATGTTACGTGTGTATGTATGTGTATGTGTGTATGTGTATGTGCTTGCATATGTGCAGATGGGCTTGTGGACCTGCACTTCTAGCTTTCAGTAGGGCATGAATTCTCTGTTACTGGTGGATACTATGCTTATAGGCCACATGTTTATACAGTACCACGTCATATTTAGACAATTAATTCCCTGATAAAACAAGCACTTGTAAGGGAATTTTATTTTCTATAGTTTGCTATCCTAGGTAGGTGTGGATGATGCATCCCCCAGCACACAATGAAATTCCATTATATTAAAGCATATATTTTTGTCAGAGCAGTGACCTTATGCATAAATGGTTGTCTAATATATGCACATTTTAGGAACTGCAGTACATAGATGCAGACTTTGCCTATTTTGTACGTTAGCACTTTGGCTTCATACATACACACCATGTAGTCATCTCCAGCTCAGAAACACTGTAGCTACTGTACACTTGCTGGTGCCATATTTTTCAT
The DNA here is from genome assembly GCF_019279795.1 of Protopterus annectens. Taxonomy (NCBI): domain Eukaryota; kingdom Metazoa; phylum Chordata; order Ceratodontiformes; family Protopteridae; genus Protopterus; species Protopterus annectens. The sequence goes on from NC_056729.1 coordinate 1,533,599,420, forward strand.
ATAGAAGTTATTTGACACATTTTAGACTAGGCAAATTATATTCATCTTCTTTTATATACATTCAGGCTTTTTGTGTCTTACCATTGTAAAATAGTTTTGTACCAATATGTGATGGTCTGAGACAAAATTATTGTGCACCATGAGGGGAGATGGAGTGTTGTTTTGTGTATGTGTGTGCAATACCCTGTGAGTGCAGAGTGTGAATATGTCACCTACAGTTTTGTTTGATGATTTGTGTCAGTGAAAATGTCTGCCTGTGCATCTAATTAAATCGGAGCCTGCTACAGTGCAAAGCTTTCATTAGCATCCAGCTGGTTTGACACATGCTCATCTTTTTACATGCAGACACTGTTAACATGCTAGAATCACTTATTTTATTATCAGCCAAAGACATTTGCATGTCTCCTCTGATATGCAGTTCAGGTTACACTTGACTCTCTCCAATGCTCCTACATGTTTCCTTATCATCTATCAGTTTTCAGAACAATGAAATTTGTAGCACAGCATTTAGCCTTCAAAATTTCAAGTCACTCACTCTCTGGCAAAATGCATTCTAAACATAAAGCAGTGCAAGTCTTTGCATGCACATTAATGCACTCATGCATATCCACATAGTAAATCATAAAGTGCACCTGCATGCATGCATGCATACATACTCTTACACACATGGATATATACATCCTCATGCACATGCATGAATACATACACAAATACCCAAAAGCCTTAGCTATATTGTTGTAGGTTCAAGCACAGAGTTTTCCAAGTAAAAACAAAAAGATGACTTAGGTAGATGAGTATGTAATTCATTATTAATAAAATATGTAGCCAACTCTGGTACAAAGGCAGCTTGACTGCTAATTCTGGGAGAAATGCAGGTTTGTCTACTAAGATGTGTAGTAGGGAGTCAGCTGAAAGGAGGGCTCAGTGCAGAATGGTCGAAGGATAGTTCTCTGATACCCAGAACAGGCTACTGATCAAGATACTGGTGCAGAGTTCCCCAACGCAGTCCAAAGAAAGTGCAGGAAAGCAACTGGGAGGTGTGCAGAAACATGACAGAAGTATACAAAGGCATTCACATGATCATTAAGAGGTCCCTGCTCATTAACACCTAAGGAGAACTTAGGCCTGCTAAAGGAAAATACAGTGTTGGGCTGCTAGAAATACTCTCTATCAGACAAACTCAAAGCACCAGGAATAATTATTTCACTTGGTTGGGGGGAGTCAAAGTGGGATCCAGTGTAAGAGATTTTAAGTATTTTCTTCTGATTTATTTCTTAGAAAAACTGCATTGCCACCTACTTTTCGGCATTTTCTTGCTTGCAGAAGTTGATATATATGTTAGACACAGTATTTAGAACATACCTAGAGCCTGTTTATTGCATGTTTTGTGTTGCACTTAATTTAAAATAATTTTTTTCTTAAAATTGCATTTTACCTGCCTCTGGCCTAGCACACACACATTGGGGTCATTTATTGCACTGTTCTGACTAGTTTGCTACTTGTGTGTCTCTGCTATCCTTAAACAAAAACAAAAAAACAAAAAAATCTTGCTCTTTTCCCACTTTCTACAATTTAAAAAAAGTTCAGTTACAGAGTTGCTGTTCTGAACTGTTTGTAAGTTTCTTGGAGGCCAGTGCTTACTTGGGCTAAAGGGAAGTCTCTGTGTTCACTAGTGGCAGTGGTTAACACTGAACAGCCTGCCTGTCCCTGTAGGAGTGGTTACTGCCTAGAAACTGTAGTTTTATTGGCCATTTTGGGTCAATATCAAACTCCTTGATCTCTCTCTTAAAACCCTGCAACTCTCTTTTTGCACGGTCTTGCGCACATAGCAGCACCGGGCAGCGCCGGTTAGCTGGGTTATACTATTCCTGGCTCCACAAAGTCTGCACTGCAAATTTTCCCTTAGACCTAGGCAAGCCTCAACTCAAGTGCTTCAGATCAACTGCTCTTATTGCAGCACTTGCATAACCCAAATCAGCACTTGTCCAAACAGCACTATTATTTTCCAAATTTCCTAGACAGCACTATTATAATACAGCATAAGACCCTTGACTGTCTGCAAGACAAGTGAAACTCACTTTTCCAAGCATGTCCAGAGGTCAGCTTCAGGTGTACTCCCCAGTTCAGCTGGTGGAATTGAGCATCCGGAGGCAATGTCACAACTGCCTCATGTATACAGACAACCCTCTCCTCTTACCTCTAGACACAAACACTTGTGAGAGATGCAAATACACAGCCAGACTGGAGGTTAAACGCTCTCAACCCATGACTGTAACAGACAGTCAAGAGGAGAAGAGACACACTAGCATCACACCACCAGTCACACATGGATCTATGAAACAAGCACTGGCAAAACATACACATAAATACATAAAAACATATTCGGAGGCACTAGGTACAAATCTGAAAAAGAAACAGTGCCCTCCAAAGCAGACAAGCAAGCAACCTGCACCTCCAAACACAAGCCAGAAAACACATAATTCACCTGAGCAGTGTGCCTCATGACAGCCCCTAAGGCAAAACACCATACCCAACACGCTAGTAATAGGAGACTCTATAGAGTAAGGCACACAGATGTTCCACTCACCAGGCTGAACAAGGAGAAGGTTACTGTCAGCTGCCTGTCAGGTGCTAGGATCCTCCACATAACACAGGCACTTAGGTCACTCCAGAACAAGTACAAGTATGACGCTGTCATTGTACATGTTGGTGTGAATGATCTAAGACGTACCTCCCTGGACTACATGAAAAGAGACATTGAGGAGCTCTCTAATCATGTAGCCCAAGCTGGTATGAACCTGACCTTGAGTAGCATACTACCTTCACCTAGAATGATACCACAATACAATGACAAAATGATCAATTTCAACAATTGGCTAAGCTTCTGGTATTATTCTAAGGGGATCCAGTGTCTGTCTGCCTGGGATGACATGATAGACAAGGCTCGCTGTTTTGCCAGAGATGGTTTGCACCTGTCACCCCTAGGATTTCGAATACTGGCCAAGGCTCTTGCCGTCCCCATAGTGCCTTTTTTAGGCAAGGCTAAAAGGACAAACCAACCACCGTAACCAGCACAGGTAATCAAAAACTAAGGGTAATGCTACTCAATGCCAGATGTCTCAACCTCAAAATGCATGCACTCGAGGCACTCCTCAGTATGGAGAAAATCGATGTTTGTGCAGTGACAGAAACCTGGTTCAAGGCTCCAGAGAGCACCCCAGCACTACCAGGTTACAATTCATATCATACCTTCCGGCCTCAGTTACCAGATCATAGTACAAAGGGGGGAGGTGTATCCATATTCATCAAGGATACCCACATCTCCAGGTTAGTGGCACAGCATGATGCCCCAGAGATCATCCATGCACAACTATCAGCAGGCAAAACCACATTTCAAGTCATAGCCTGTTATAGATCACCCACCATGTCTCAAGATGCTCACTCAGCATTCCTTGAGGTTTTGGAAAATATAAAGGTCCTACCCAACACCATAATTTTGGGTGATTTCAACTACCCTGGTATAGACTGGGTGAACTACCAAAGTTCTAACTCCTATGCCCAGCGGTTCATAGAATTTATAAATTCAAATGCCCTCGAACAGCTGGTATGTTCTCCCACTAGAGGGGACAACATATTGGATTTAGTCATCACAAATATGGGCTCCCATTGTACCACACCTGTTATCACTTTCTCTCTGGTCAGATCAGACCACAAACTGATAACACTAGACATCCTCACCCCTCCACCTCCCCCAGTCAAAGAAACCATTGTAAAAAACTTTTCCAAAGCAAACTTCAAACTACTTGCATCAGAAGTGGAAAGCTTCACTATTCCCTTGCAGAAGGATAATGATATCCAGGATGCAGAATCCTACACCAAGGCACTTTATATACATCTTCAGGATTGCATGGACCATGCTATCCCAAATAAAACCAAGACTGCTTCCTCAAGCAAGAAGAAACCAGTCTGGTGGACCCCGGCCATAAGCAAACTATACAATAAAAGGAGGAGACTTATACAAAACAAGGCCAAATCTCAAGAAGAAAAATCTTCCCTGATCAGCTTTAGTAAGAAATTGAGGGCCCTCATCAAGTCAACTAAAGCCAATTTCGAAAAGAAAGTTGCCAAGGATAACCATAAGGCCTTCTATGGTTACGTCAAAAACCTAAATGGCAATGCTCAGGTCTGTTCTGAGCTAGTACAAAATGGAACAAAATACACTGACCCCACTGACAGTGCCAACATCTTGGCTGACAGGTTCAGTGCAAATTTCTCTCCCCCCTCACCACCTACAGGGCCTATTACTATTCCAGGGGATTGTGTAACTCCAATTATTACTGATACGTTGGTTAATAAGGCTCTATCTAAAGCTAAAAACACTGCCTCCATGGGACCAGATGGTGTCCTGGGCTGTGTCATACGTGAGCTCCAAAATGAATTAACCCCACATCTAAATACCCTGTTCAGTCTCAGCCTCTAGACAGGCTATGTGCCCATAGAATGGCGCACAGCAATGGTGGTTACGCTGCACAAGGGTAGGCCTACAACCGACCCTGGGAACTACCGACCAATAAGCCTGACCGGTCTGATCTGTAAGGCAATGGAGCGAATCATTATGGAACTCATAAATGGAGAGATTGGGAACCTACAAACACATGACCCCACACAGTTCGGCTTCGTCAAGGGCAGATCATGTCTCCTGAACCTGGTGGACTTCTTTGAGACTGTTACTCAGGCTATAGATAAGGGAAAGGAGGTACACACGGCTTACCTTGACCTTGCTAAAGCATTTGACACCATTCCCCATTCTGGTATTATTGATAAACTCACCAACCTGAGCATAAACCCTTACGTCACAAGATGGATCACAAACTGGCTCTCAGACAGATCCCACAAAGTAAGAGTAGCGGGATCTATGTCCAAATCCAGACCACTAACGAGCGGTGTGCCTCAGGACTCTGTCCTGGGGCCCCTCCTGTTTGGCATATACTTCTCAGAAGTACAGGCAAGCACTGATGGGCTGTGGCTGACCAAGTTTGTGGACGACTGCAAACTGGGTGCTATAACAGAGTCTCCGGCCAACATGGATATCTTCCAGAAGGGCCTTAACGAGACTGATGCATGGTGTCAAAGCCACGGTCTCAAGCTAAATGCTAAAAAATGCATAGTAATCCCCTTTGGAAAAAACAGAGTACCTGCGAACTACCACATAGGAGGTAATCCCCTGAAATCTGAAGTAGTAATAAGGGACCTAGGGACCCAAGTAGATAGTCAGCTTTCCTTTGATAATCATGTTGCCACGGTAGTTAGAAAATCCTTCTATGTGACCCATCTGATCATGAAAGGGTTCTCATCAAGATCTAAGGATGTAATGGTGCCCTTCTACTCTTCCCTCATCAGACCCATTATTGAGTACAATGCACCAGTTGGAATGTACCTGGCTAGGCATCTCCAGCAGCTGGAGAGACCACAGAGGTACCTCACTAAGAGGATTACTGGCCTCAAACAGTTGCCCTATGCAGCAGGACTGAAAAAACTAAGGCTTTTCTCTGTTGCATACCACCTTCTCAGTGGCGATCTCTGTCTAACATACAGAGTCATGTCCAACCCAGAACTGTTGTACATGCTCCATCTTAGCAAAACCAAATCCACTTGAGCTACGCGCTCTAGGGATACAAACCTCAGCACAACAATGAATAGAACATGCTGGAGGGATAGATTCCCTTTGCAAAGACTTCCCTTGCTATGGAACAAGGTCCCGATCTACATAAGACAGAGCCCCTCACTATCACTCTTCACGAGGAACCTTGACGAGTGGATGGGTAACAGAAAGTTCACACCAGGGATCATACCAACAGCTCTACTAGATAGGGGCCAAGGGTACTAGCTGCTAGATCAAGGGCCTAGGGAACTAACTAAAGGGGTGGTGAATACAGCACAACATGGCTGGGCTAATACATGCCTTCGGGCAGATAGCCCAGTATCTACCTATGAACCTATGAACTACATAAAGATTTATGTAGTGTTTACTGTCTAAAGAGCGTAGGCTAATAGCTTTAGTATTGGTCCCCACCTCTTGTTGTTATACTTGGTGGCTTTGCAGTTGCCCTCCCCTACTGTAAATTTGATCTGGGACACTCCTCCCAGTCTAGTGTCATTAGCTCATTCTACCTAATACAGAGAAAACTTCTGAGAAGGCCTTCTGTTCCTCCTTTCTCCCTTTCTTAAAAAAAACAAAACAAAAAAAAAATTTGCCTGAATCTCCTTGTGTTCTGACTGTGCTTCTCAAACATTTTGGAAATATAGAGTATATTTTAGTGCATTTATTATAACTGTATTTGCCTTAATACTGCTACAACTCAAGTGCTCTAGGTTGCACTGCATCTGAATTGTTTAAGAGTGTTTTAGCTGCTTTTCTGTATATATAGACTTCTCTGTATATGTAGACTAGCTACTTATTCTGCTGTATTACTGCCTCTTAAATCGTTTTTCAGTTGTGCACTTGCCTTGCTTCATTTAAAAAGTTTTAAATTGCTAATTTTGTAGAGTTTTAATTGCATTTACTATTTAGGACTACACACTCAAGTGTGTTAACCTTTTCTGTGTTTATTTACTGTATTATTGCATTGTTTAGCCTGTTTCAACAAAAAAAAATAGTATCTTGTTTGCTCGTTTCCCACCTTTCCTAGCCAGTATAGTCCAGATCCCAGGCTTTGCTTGTCTCAGGACTTTATTTTCTGTGTTCAGAGCTATCCAGACCTTGCTGTGGTAGAGGGAAGTCCTACTGCTTACCAGTGGGAGTGGTGAGCATTGTACTGCCTATCTAACACTAGAGGAGTGGTTTCCAGCTCTGAAATTGTAATTTTATTAGCATTTTTGGGCTGATTTCTATCCCTTTTAATGTTATGGCTTAAAAACGCGTGTGTTTGCACATTTTTCACATCGTGCAGCACTACGAGGCTACAGTTAAACTATTCCAGGTGCCAGAAAGTCTGCTTTTCAAATTTTCCCTTAGAACTAGCTGGTTTCTCAGTAGTAGCACTAAAATCTGAACCCCTGTGACTAGCACTTGCTCTAGAACCTGCTGGAAAGCACTAGGAAGCCTGAAATTGTCAATAAGGAGAAATTAATCGTAGGCACCTTGCAAAGGTAAGGAAAAACAGCTCTTGTACTTTACAAAAAAAGCACCTAAACATGCATGTCCAAGGGTCAGCTTCCGGTGATTTCTCCTTTCCACCTGGTGAATCTGGGCATACTGGGGGCAATGTGGCAACTGCCTCATGTACACAGACAACCCTCTCCTCCTACCACCCAACACTACAACCTGCGAGAGATGCACTTACATAGCCAAACTGGAAGCAAAGCTATCTCCGGCCAAGATTGTGCTAGACAGTCAAGAGGAGAAGGTTAACACCTGCACTACACCTCAAGCAACTCATAGCCCTTCAAAACCCACACCATCAACACCCACACATAGCAATACTAAACCCACATATATGGAGGCCCTTAACATTAACCTGCCCAAGCAACAAAGACCCAGAAGCTGAAACGCAAACAAACACAGTCACAACCAAAGTGACACATAGCTCACAACAACAGTGTGCCACCCAACAACAGCCCCTAAGGCAAGACAATGTACCCAACACTTTAGTCATAAGTGACTATAGTCAGGCACACTGATGTCCCACTCACCAGGCTGAACAAGGAGAAAATTACAGTTAGCTGCCTGTCGGGTGCCAGGATCCGCCACATAACGCATGCACTCAAGTCACTCCACAACAACTACAAGTACGACTCTGTCATTGTCCATGTTGGAGTGAATGACTTGAGACGTACCTCCCTGGACTACATGAAAAGAGACATGGAAGAGCTCTCGGATCATGTGGCCCAGGCAGGTTTGACCCTAGCCCTGAGTAGCATCCTGCCTTTACCCAGAATGATACCACAGTATAAGGCCAAAATGATTGACTTCAACAATCATCTAAGCTTCTGGTGTCATTCCAAGGGGATCCAGTATCTGTCTGCCTGGGAAGACATGATCGACAAACCACGATGCTTTGCCAGAGATGGTCTGCGCCTGTCACCCCTGGGATTCAGGTTACTGGCTAAAGCTCTTGCCACCCCTATAGTGCCTTTTTTAGGCAAGGTTCAAAGGATGAAACCACCACCGTAACAGATGCAAGCATGCAAAATCTGAAGGTAATGCTACTCAATGCTAGAGGTCTAAACCTCAAAATGCACTCTCTCAAGGCACTCTTAAAAATGGAGAACATCGATATCTGTGCAGTAACTGAGACCTGGTTCATTGCTCCAGAGAGCACCTCTGCAATACCAGGCTACAATTCTTACCACACTTTTCAGCCACAAAACCAAGACCGAAACACTAAAGGTGGAGGAGTGTCCATATTCACCAATGATGTTCACATCTCCAGGCTAGTTGCCCAACACAATGCATCTGAAATTCTCCATGTGCAACAAACACTAGGTACGACTGCAATCCAATTTATAGCTTGCTACAGATCTCCCACCATGTCCCAGGATTCTCACTACACCTTTCTAAACACACTGGAAAATATTAAGATACAACCAAACATCCTAATACTGGGTGATTTCAACTACCCTGCCATTAACTGGGAAAACTACTCGGGTACCAACACCTTTTCAAAATGGTTCTTGGAATTCATAAATTCCAGCGCCCTAGATCAACTAATCCATTGTCCCACCAGGGGCTCCAATATCCTAGACCTGGTCATTACCAACATGGGAGACAGATACTCCACACCAATGGTCACCCCCTCATTGGTCAGATCTGACCATAAGCAAATCATCCTTGACATCCACATCCCACTCCCATCCCCCAGTAAAGAAACCTCTGTAAAAAAACCTCTCCAAAGCCAACTTCATGCTACTGAAGTCAGAAGTGACAAACTTCATGACACCCATGCAGACGGGATCTGAAAGTTTGACTGCTGAATCCTACACTAAGGAACTTTACGAGCACATCTACTCGTGCATGAATTATGCCATCCCAAATAGAACCAAGGTGCTCTCCTTCAAAAAAAGGAAGCCAATCTGGTGGTCCCCTGCTATAAACAAACTCTACAACAGAAGGAATAAACTGTTGCAGGAAAGAGGAAAATCCCAGGATGTGAAAAACTCCCTCACCAGCCTCAGTAAGAAGCTCATAAAATCCTCAAAAGCTAGTTACGAAAATAACATTGCCAAAGATTCCAAAGACAACCACAAGGCATTCTATAGTTATGTCAAGAATCTAAATGGCAATGCTCAGATCTGCTCTGAGCTACAACAGAATGGCATTAAATATACTGATCTCAAGGATAATGCCAATATCCTGGCAGATCGATTTAGTGCCAACTTCACCCCCCCTCTCACCCCCTAAAGGGCCCATCTCAATACCAAAAGATTGCCAAAAAATTGCCAAATTCTGGTAATCACGGCCACACAGGAAGATACTGCACTCTCCAAAGCTAAGAATACAGCATCCATGGGACCAGATGACATCCTGGGCTGTGTACTACATGAACTACAAAATGAATTGGCATGTTTAATCATAGCCTCACCTTAGGCTTCATGCCCACTGAGTGGTGCACAGCTACAGTTATCCCACTCCACAAGGGGGGATCCACCTTGGATCCTGGGAACTACCGTCCCATCAGTCTGACGAGCTTGATCTGCAAGGGCATGGAATGCATTATCATGGAACGTATAACCAAAGACATTGGCAACCTTCAGCCACTGGACCCTACCTAGTTTGGGTTCGTGAAGGGCTGATCTTGTCTCCTGAACCTGATTGACTTCTTTGAATCAGTCTTCAGAGCTGTGGACGAGGGTAAGGCAGTCCACACAGCCTATCTGGACCATGGCAAGGCCTTCCAACACCATCCCCCACTCTGGAATCATAGATAAACTTACTAAGCTGGGCATAAATCCCTACGTCATTCAATGGGTTGCCAACTGGCTTATTGACAGAACCCAGACTGTAAAAGTAGCCAACTCCAAATCCAGCTCCAGACAAGTGGCATGTGGAGTACCTCAGGGTTCAGTCCTGGGACCACTCTTGTTTGGCATCTACTTCTCTGAAGTACAGGCCAACACTAAGGGACTCTGGCTAACAAAGTTCACAGACGACTGCAAACTGTGAGCTATTATTGAATCCCCAAATGATGTGGATATTCTACAAAGGGGCGTTACAGAAACAGATGCCTGGTGCTAGAGCCATGGGCTCAAGTTTAATGCCAGGAAATGTATAGTTATCCCCTTTAGAAAAAAACATGTACCCATGAATTACCACATAGGTGGCAGTACACTAAACATTGAAAGTGTGATGAGAGACTTAGGGACACAGGTGGACAGTGGTCTCACCTTTGATAACCACATTGCCACAACAGTCAGGAAATCCTTCTATGTGGCACACCTCATCACTAAGGGCTTTTCATTCAGAAAAAAAGGTCATTGTCCCACTGTACTCATCCCTCATTAGACCGATTATAGAGTATAATGCCCCATTTGGTATGTACCGCACAAGACATCTGCAACAGCTGGAAAGGCCACAGAAATTTGTTTGTGTCTTTCGGCTTTTCCCGGTTAGGGGTCGCCACAGCGGAACTCCGGTCCGCTAATGATTGGCAGTTGATTTTTATGTACCTGCTTGCCAGGCCTGATGCACAACCTTCAATGAAGGTACGCCCATTCATGCATGTCTCCACGCAGAAGACGCTCTAGTTGAGAATCGAACCGGACAGCATCTTACTGTGAGGCGACAACACTAACGCAGCACCACCACCGTGGGTCCTACTGGAAAGGCCACAGAAATACCTCACTAAAAGAATCACAAGCCTAAAGCAGATGCCATATGCTGACCATCTAAAAAAAAAACTCCAGCTATACTCTGTGGCATATCATCTACTCAGAGGCAATCTCTGCTTAACATACAAGGGCATGTCAAACCCTGAGCTGCTGGACATGCTCCACTTAAAGAAATCCCAATCCCTCAGAGCCACACATACCAGGGGATCTAAACCTTGTCATCACAATGAACAAAACATGCTGGAGAGATAGGTTCCTGACCCAGAGACTCCCCATACTCTGGAATGGACTACCCATACATGTCAAGCAGAGTGCCTCCTTGGCCCTCTTCAAAAGTAACCTTGATGATTGGATGGGAGATAGGAAATTCACCCCAGGAATCATGTCACTCGCCCTGCTAGACATGAGTCCAGGGAAGTAAATATTGTGGGAAGAAATATCCAGGGAATTGTTATGGCTAGTCTTGTATAGGTACTAGGGCCTATAGCCTAGTACCAGCCTATGAACCTAAGCAGTAAAACAACAAGCCAATCAAGAGAAAGAACATTCAGTTCTTCGGGCCCAGGAGCAGGGGACTGTAGGTTGCCCTAAAAAATGCATACATTTTGTGGTCTGCATGGAACTGAAAGGAGGGCACATATTGTTACTGTACCAATGCCTGGAAGCAAAGATTCAGCAGTTAGCTTGACACACACAACCCCTGTGATTAAAGCATGAGGCTCAAACATTTTCCCAGTACTATTGTATAAGAGGAGAACAGGCAGCAGCAGGACCTTCCAGCAAGGGTACATCAACAGTTCAAAGCTGGGGTCAGCAAAGGTGTTTCCTCAGTGGAGAAGAAATTCTTAAATAGGTGACCTATGAAGGCATTAAGCAGAAACATGGCATTGCACATACAGCAAATAAATTACATTACGAATATCCACTTAAAAATAGGTGGGTACATGTTTTATATATAGACATTATATATTTATTTTATATATATATATATATATATATATATATATATATATATATATATATATATATATATAGGGTCTATATTAAAATCCTGAAATGCCTCAACATCGAATGTATGTACATCGACAATAAAGGTCGATGTACATAAACATCGAAACACGTAAGTGGCGAAAATGACAACTGCTGAACGTGTTTGTTTAGCCAGCAGCGTGATCATGGGGAGAAAGAAATATATCCTTTTTCCCACGGTACTGCGGTCTCGGAGTTGGTATATTTAAGTAGGGGGGTGGGAGGCACAGCCCCTCACATTGGGGGTCTCTCACTTGACGTAACATGTTCAGTGTAGTCTTTTTCGACGATTACGTGTTTCGCTGTTTATGCACATCGACCTTTATGTGTCGATGTACATACATTTGATGTTAAGGCCTTTCCGGATTTTAATATAGACCCATATATATATATATATATATATATATATATATATATATATATATATATAGCATCATATACACAACACACGCACACGGACATGAGCACATACAATTACACATACAGTCTCACTTACAGTCACATAAAGAAACACACACACACACAATCACGCAACATAACATAACACACATACAATCACACACACACAATGGATATCATAACTCATCCCTAAATCCTGCCTGAAAAGAAAACTTTTTTGACCTATCATCTGAATATGCACTGTGCACCTCAGGTAATTTAGAACTGATTCAGATGTGTAGAAAGCATAAAAATACATCAGAATAAATCAAACAAAACAACTATAAACCTCAAAAGGAAAAAAGAGAAATCCACAAATCACGAAGCCAAATCCACAAATTTATTGGTTAGCGCTTTCATGCACCATCAATACGTGCACTTCCTCAGACAAATGAATTAAAAAATTACACTGCTTAAATACAAAAAACACATCAATTAACAAATTAGCCAATTAATTAATTGGATAATGTCAATTAAATTATATTATTACCTACCCAACAACTTTACTAGACACAACACCTAAAAATAACCTGCTCCTAAATAATAATAAATCTATGTTAACCAGTTCAACATATTAAAATATATATATATATATATATATGAATATATATATATATATAAAAATTTAAAACATTTTTTTAAAAAATGATATTTGATTTATCAAGTATAAGTATCATATTATAGATTTGATTTACTTGCAAAGTTTATTGTTCCAAGGCTTTCAATCTAAGTATACATTTTATGGAACACATATCATTGATACCAGGATAAACATATGCCTTTGTGCATAATTGCCACAGCAATTCTTGTTCTTCAAGTTGAAGATGCCATGGTCCACCTCTAGGATTCTTGGGAACACGTTGTACTACCACAAACTGAAAACTGTGTGTACTATATTCATTAATGTGTCTTGCTAATGCATTAGTCTGAATATTTTTAGCAATAGCATAAACATGTTCGTATATACGTTGTTTAAGTTGTCGCTCAGTTTTTCCCAAATAAAATACAGAACACAATTTACACTTGGCTAAATATAATATGCCTTGACTTTCACAATTGTATTTATCATGTATTGAATACTGGTATCCGTTAATACAGAAAAAAGGCCCTGTTAAAATATATTTACAATATTTACATCTGCCACATTTAAACATACCTTTAACATTTATATGCTTTTGATGTGGCATCTCAAATAGTCTCTTAAGACTAGGTCCTTTCCTATAAGCTACCAATGGTCTACATCCAAGAATTCTATTTAAGGTAGATTCTTGTATGATTAGACCCCAATTCGAGTTAAGTATTTCTCTGACTTCATGTGAAATGTCATTAAATTGTGTTAAAAAACTGGTTATATATTTATTGTTTTCACTTGTAGCCCTCTCGCCATTCTGTATTCTTGATGTGAATTCATCATTGCCTGCATGTGCCATAACTTCAGTATTGATTAAAATAGGGCCCAAAAGTTTCCTTGACCTCTTTGAGATAATTTCTTGTATTAAACAATTAACCAGTGATGTAGGATAACCACGGTTAATAAACATACTATGTAAAAAATTACATTCTGTACCGAAATCATCATCATGAGAACACATTCTTGAAGCTCTGACTAATTGGCCTTTCACCACTCCTCTTTTTTGAAAATATGGGTGATTACTTGCAAAATGTAAAAAAGAATTACTATAAAAGGGCTTCCTATATATACTAGTCCTATAACAGTTATTATGTACATCTTTACTCAAAGAAATATCTAAAAAATTAATTTTTTCTTTGTTGAAATTAAATGTAAACTCTAGAAAAGATGTAAATGTGGACATAATTTTGACTAAATTTTGGGCATCATCATAGTTGCCTTGGATAATAAAGAACATGTCGTCTTGGTACCGAGTATACCAGACAACTATTTCTTTAAAAAACTCATGTTGAAAAAGATAGGTGCGTTCCCAAAAAGCCATCACTGAATTGGCAAAGCTGCCGCCACATGGCGAGCCCATGGCAACACCTGATTTTTGTAAAAACAGTTCACCCTTAAACATGAAATAATTGTTGTTAAGCACAATGTCTAAAAGGGAAATAATCAAATCTACATTATTGCCTGGAATCTGTTTTAGCAATAAAAAGTCTCTGACCCATTCCATGCCAACACTGTGTGGTATGACAGTATATAAGTCTTTAATGTCCACAGTGAGAAACCCATATGCCATATCAAATGGTATTTTGTTCAGATATTCTAAGACATGCCACGAATCATGACAAATTTGGGTTTCCGTTTTTAGTACTTCTTTTAATTTTGTATCAACCCATTTTGCGCATGCATATGTAATAGATTTGCGACCAACTATAATCGGTCACAGAGGAGGGTCATACATATTCTTATGGAGTTTAGATACTCCAAAAATGACTGGTGTCAAGGGGGTGGGCATAGTTAAATAATGATAGGTGTCTATGGAAATCATGCCGTCAATGAATAGATCACTTAACTGTGATTTCACACGTTGGTATGCTTGGTTAAATTAATTCAGTGAAACCTTAGCATAATTAGGTGTAAATAACATTTTATACATCCTATTTACATATTCATCCTCATCCATAAACACTACTCCACCACCTTTATCCGGTTGCATAACACGGATATTATGAGCCTTCACATACTCAATAAACTCCTTTTGTTGCAATGAAATGTTACATTTATGAATATCAGCTGTACGGTAATAATTAGTAACCAAAGACCTAAAGTGAATCTCAGTAATTTTTTCAAAAGCTGCTAGGTTGACATCTAAAGGAGGATTAAAAATACTTGACACATATTCACTAGTTGAACAATGACTAGAATTATTGAACAGTAAGCTTAAATTAAGCTTCCGAACAAAAACTTTCAAATCACATAGCAAACGACCAAGATTAGGCTTGGAATTAGGTATAAAATTAAACCCTTTTGTCAAAAATTCCACGTGCAAAAGCCATGGAAGAAAAGTTATAAACGTTAAAATCACCGTTATTACTGTGCAGAATAGTTAAATTGTCAATGATGTCCATCGTAGTTACCTCCTGCGTCGGTTGTTCTTTTTGCATTGTTGGAGATGGAATTTGTTCGAACCAGTTGCATAAGATGTCACCTTGGGGCCGTTTCTGTGAAAATCCTGATCATTATTAGTATTATTGACTTGCTGTTGATTATAATTTTTGTTTTTGATTCTATCACTACGTCGAACACCATTATCCAAAGCTGTGTTATTCCTTTGTGGAGAGTCCATGATGTCATCAGAAACAGACAGAACTGTTGTACTAGTTTCCATAGCAACTGGAGGACCTGTAAAAATCTTTGTTTTGAATATGCAGTGGATCTGGGTAAGCTCGACACTGCTGATAAGCGAGCTTATCCCTATTGATTTTGCGAATTTTAGTTTCATGAATCTTCAGCAACAAAGATTCAATACTAGAAAAAATACGTTTATAATCATATTGATAGCGTGCAAAGTCTGAATCAGAGACAATGCCATTGTCAAGTACCTCCAGTTGTTGTTGTAAATCAACTGTGTCTCATACTGTTTAATAAGTAACTCTAAAAATGCTGTACCTTGTTTGTCAAAAAACTGAATGAGTTGTTGATAAAACTCAGAATTCTTGATAACCCCCGACGGGTATTTCCACTGTCGTAAGCCCTTGGGTATTATCTGTAACTTAATGCATTCTTTAAGGTACAAAATTTCAATTTGCAGTTTTTTGAATTTCAGCAGTTTAGAGTCAAAATCTTTAAGACGTAAGGCAATGTCATTAACTGGTTCTTGTAATAACCTGGATTGTAAAGGATTGCCTGTTTCAGTGCCACTAAACATATTCGGCAGAATAAGGAAGTTCTGTAAAAGAGGAGGACTGACTAGATGATTGTCAGTAGTATCAACTCGATTTAAATTATTGGTAAAAGGATTGCTCATTGAACCAAAAGAGTTGTTAATGTTATTAGTTTGCGTATTACTAGGTAAATCCATAGCTACAAGCTGCTGTGCTATACCTTCTCGCTGAGCAGGAGTAAGCGAGGATGTACTGGAACCAACAGGAACCGAACTACCGGTGTTGAACACAGCACCCGTTTTAGGTCTAACAGCTGCTTGATTCACCTGTTCAGACATTCTCTTCGACAGGTCATCGACTTTTTGAGTAAGCTGCTGGACCAAAGCCTTAAGGGCGCCAATAGCATCCGTTTGTGAGTTGGAGTTTGTACCATCATTATTAGACCGAAGGGTAGAACCTGGAGTAAACAACGATTGTGATTGTGATTGTGGAAAACCACTACTTTCCACCATGACTACGAATAAATCAAACAAAACAACTATAAACCACAAAAGGAAAAAAGAGAAATCCACAAATCACGAAGCCAAATCCACGAATTTATTGGTTAGCGCTTTCATGCACCATCAATAAGTGCACTTCCTCAGACAAATGAATTAAAAAATTACACTGCTTAAATACAAAAAACACATCAATTAACAAATTAGCCAATTAATTAATTGGATAATGTCAATTAAATTATATTATTACCTACCCAACAACTTTACTAGACACAACACCTAAAAATAACCTGCTCCTAAATAATAATAAATCTATGTTAACCAGTTCAACATATTAAAATACATATATATATATATATATATATATATATATATATATATATATATATATATATATATATATATATATATGAATATATATATATATATATAAAAATTTAAAAAGTTTTTTTAAAAAATGATATTTGATTTATCAAGTATAAGTATCATATTATAGATTTGATTTACTTGCAAAGTTTATCGTTCCAAGGCTTTCAATCTAAGTATACATTTTATGGAACACATATCATTGATACCAGGATAAACATATGCATTTGTGCATAATTGCCACAGCAATTCTTATTCTTCAAGTTGAAGATGCCATGGTCCACCTCTAGGATTCTTGGGAACACTTTGTACTACCACAAACTGAAAACTGTGTGTACTATATTCATTAATGTGTCTTGCTAATGCATTAGTCTGAATATTTTTAGCAATAGCATAAACATGTTCATATATACGTTGTTTAAGTTGTCGCTCAGTTTTTCCCAAATAAAATACAGAACACAATTTACACTTGGCTAAATATACTATGCCTTGACTTTCACAATTGTATTTATCTTGTATTGAATACTGGTATCCGTTAATACAGAAAAAAGGCCCTGTTAAAATATATTTACAATACTTTTTAAATTTTTATATATATATATATTCATATATATATATATATATATATATATATATATATATATATATATTTTAATATGTTGAACTGGCTAATTTGTTAATTGATGTGTTTTTTTGTATTTAAGCAGTGTAATTTTTTAATTAATTTGTCTGAGGAAGTGCACGTATTGACGGTGCATGAAAGCGCTAACCAATAAATTCGTGGATTTGGCTTTGTGATTTGTGGATTTCTCTTTTTTCCTTTTGTGGTTTATAAAAATACATCCATTATTTCAAAACTAACAGGTTTCTGTGGTCTGCTTTGTATATGTGACTTACTAATGGCTCTGGGGAACCATCATGTTACTTTGATAATTCAGACCAGAATGAATGGGGAATCAGTTTGCTAACTATGTGATATGGTCCCTCACTGACTTTTTTTCAAAGTGAGACTAAAAATGATATCTGTCACATATGATACAAAAACTCTGGTTTACCATTACATCCACTTACCTTGCCTGTGTGAGGGGACTAGTAAAGTGGTATGCAGTATACCATCTAGAGTGTTAGCATTTACTAACTGGGTCTATGGTTAATCACTGAACAGCAAAGTTCATTGAATGGCTGTTCATTGAATACTAACTGACAAAATCTCTGTTAATTGATTGGCCATATCATCGTAACAATTTTCATCAAATGATGATAGTTGGTCAACATAAAGGAAATGTTACCAAATACTTAACGGTAATGTAGCTATAGAGAAACCTGCCTTTTCCCCACTGTAGTGCGACCTTGGAGTTGGTATATATAATTAGTAGGGAGTGTGGGGGCACAGCCCCCCACATAACAAGTGTCTGCTGTTGTACTAAAGTTCCCCACACCCCCTACTTATTATATTTATTTATTTATTTATATATATATATATATATATATATATAAATATATATATATAGATATATATATATATATATATATATATATATGTGTGTATACCAACTCCGAGGTTGCATTAGAGTGGAGAAAGGGCAGGTTTCCCTATAGCTACATTACAGGTAAGTAAGTACTTGGTAATGCTTCCTTTATGTTGGCCAATTATCATTGTTTGTTAAAAATGGTTACGATGATATGGCCATTCGATTAAAGGAAGTTTTGACAGATAGTATTCGATGAACAGCCATTCAATGAACTTGCTGTTCGACGAATAACCATAGCCCCTTTAGTAACCAGCTAAGCCGGTACATTATATGCTACTTTGTGACTCATTCTGTCAAGGCCTCTCTTTAACCCTCAGATTACTTAGCACAAGGTCAGTTACCTCTTTCTTAGCAGTAAATCTCCTTAGATCTCCTCCGGCTATCCAGTTTTAATAAAACACAAGTTTCATTATCTGAGACAGAGGAGAGTTCATACAGTTTAATTTAAACAGATATGGGCAATATGTTAAACAATAATGATTATAAGATTATTTTAAAATAAAATAAGAGTTTTATTTAGCTATGCTAGACTGCCAAAGGAAAGCAGACTACTCCCCCTCTATATAAACTACATCTTGTCAATAACATATTTTAATTAGGACTACTGATTTCATTTTCTACTCAAGAATCGAGTTTGCTGAAAGGTGTTGACAGATTCAGCCATAAATAAAATTAGCATATTCAAGATATCCTAATGAAAGCAGTTACATCATTCATAGTCAATAAGAATAAATCACTGATGTAGCAAGATGGGCTTTAGTAAGGAGTCCAGACCATAATAGAGGAAACCTTTGCTGGTTTTTGCTGTAGGCTGTATGTATAAATTAATCTGTGAGCATAAGTTTACAAGTACTGGGGGAAGACAAGACAGACAGAATTATGACAGTAGTGTAAAGCATATGGAGCTATGGTAAGGAAGGAACAGTTGTAGATATTAGGCTACTGTAATATATCCACTGTGTTTAAAACATACAAGAGGAAGACTGTAGACTGAATACAATTTACATATCAGAGGTGACTGCAGTAAGGGACTGGCTTGTTTCAGAACAAAAAATGCCATCTGTGCCGCAAATAACGTGGTTTCAATAAATACTCCATGTGCCAGAGGTTAAGGTAAGGAAGAGACTGGAAAGAATTTAAATTGCAGATGAACAGCTGTCTCTTAGCAGTATGTATATAGGATTCTGTATTACCTTTGAAAATGGTGTGTGAGTGCTAGCTGATGTGCAGGTAAGTGGGGTTGTTTACTAATGCCCAAACTTTTGGATGTACCAAAAATATCAACATTACATGCAGGAATATGCATGTATCAGAGTGTTTGTGGGTTACAGTTACAATAAGAGTAGGTAAGGAGATGGATTTAATGTTGTGCATGTGATATGTGTGTGTGTGTGTGAATTTATATTGTGTTTGTGGGTTATATTTACAATAAGAGTAGGTAAGGAGATGGATTTAGTGTTGTGCATGTGATATGTGTGTGTGTGTGTGTGTGTGTGTGTGTGAGAATGTATAAGAGTGTTTGTAGGTTATGGTTACAATAATAGTAGGTAAGGAAATGGATTTAGTGTTGTGTCTGTGTGTGTGTGTGTGTGTGTGTGTGTGTGTGTGTGTGTGTGTGTGTGTGTGTGTGTGTGTGTGAATGTATATGATTGTTTGTGGGTTATGGTTACAATAAGAGTAGGTAAAGAGATGGATTTAATGTTGTGCATGTGATACGTGTGTGTGTGTGTGTATGTGAATGCATATTGTGTTTGTGGGTTATGTTTACAATAAGAGTAGGTAAGGAGATGGATTTAGTGTTGTCCATGTGATAGGTGTGTGTGTGTGTGTGTGTGTGTGTGTGTGTGTGTGTGTGTGAATGTATATGAGTGTTTGTGGG